>NC_069499.1:1010831549-1010891549 GCF_027579735.1 Bombina bombina | reverse complement strand
GCCTATTTGAATTCAATGGTCTCCTCCTACGGGATCTATTTCATAGGTTCTCTGTTATCGGTCTTAGAGATTCATCTCTTACCTCCCTTTTCAGATCGACGATATACTCTTATATACCATTACCTCTACTGATTCTCATTTCAGTACTGGTTTGGCTTTCTACTACATGTAGATGAGTGTCCTGGGGTAAGTAAGTCTTATTTTTTGTGACACTCTAAGCTATGGTTGGGCACTTTTATATAAAGTTCTAAATATATGTGTTTAAACATTTATTTGCCTTGATTCAGGATGATCAGTATTCCTTATTTCAGACAGTCAGTTTCATTATTTGGGATAATGCATATGAATAAATCATTTTTTCTTACCTTAAAATTGACTTTTTTCCCTGTGGGCTGTTAGGCTCGCGGGGGCTGAAAATGCTTCATTTTATTGCGTCATTCTTGGCGCGGACTTTTTTGGCGCAAAAAAATTCGTTGTCATTTCCGGCGTCATACTTATCGCCGGAAGTTGTTCGTGTTTGCGTAATTTTTTTACATTTTGCGCCAAAAATGTCGGTGTCACCGGATGTGGCCTCATTCTTGGCGCCAAAAGCATTTAGGCGCCAATAATGTGGGCGTCTTTTTTGGCGCTAAAAAATGTGGGCGTCATTATTTGTCTCCACCTTTTTTTCACATTATTTAAGTCTCATTTTTCATTTGCTTCTGGTTGCTAGAGGCTTGTTCATTGGCATTTTTTCCCATTCCTGAAACTGTCTTTTAAGGAATTTGATAGATTTTGCTTTATATGTTGTTTTTTCTCTTATATATTGCAAGATGTCTCAGATTGACCCTGGATCAGAAGTTACTTCTGGAAAAACGCTGCCTGATGCTGGTTCAACCAAAGTTAAGTGTATTTGCTGTAAACTTGTGGTAACTGTTCCTCCGGCTGTAGTTTGTGATGAATGTCATGATAAGCTTTCTAATGCAGATAGTATTTCCATTAGTAATATTCCATTACTTGTTGCTGTTCCATCAACATCTAATACTCAGGATGTTCCTGTTAATATAAGAGATTTTGTTTCTATATCTATTAGGAAGGCTATGTCTGTTATTCCTCCTTCCAGTAAACGTAAAAGGTCTTTCTTTCATGTAATTAGCAAGAGTCCATGAGCTAGTGACGTATGGGATATACATTCCTACCAGGAGGGGCAAAGTTTCCCAAACCTTAAAATGCCTATAAATACACCCCTCACCACACCCACAATTCAGTTTTACAAACTTTGCCTCCTATGGAGGTGGTGAAGTAAGTTTGTGCTAGATTCTACGTTGATATGCGCTCCGCAGCAGGTTGGAGCCCGGTTTTCCTCTCAGCGTGCAGTGAATGTCAGAGGGATGTGAGGAGAGTATTGCCTATTTTGAATGCAGTGATCTCCTTCTACGGGGTCTATTTCATAGGTTCTCTGTTATCGGTCGTAGAGATTCATCTCTTACCTCCCTTTTCAGATCGACGATATACTCTTATATATACCATTACCTCTGCTGATTTTCGTTTCAGTACTGGTTTGGCTTTCTACAAACATGTAGATGAGTGTCCTGGGGTAAGTAAGTCTTATTTTCTGTGACACTCTAAGCTATGGTTGGGCACTTTGTTTATAAAGTTCTAAATATATGTATTCAAACATTTATTTGCCTTGACTCAGGATGTTCAACATTCCTTATTTTCAGACAGTCAGTTTCATATTTGGGATAATGCACTTGAATCAATTATTTTTCTTACCTTAAAAATTTGACTTTTTTTCCCTGTGGGCTGTTAGGCTCGCGGGGGCTGAAAATGCTTCATTTTATTGCGTCATTCTTGGCGCAGACTTTTTTGGCGCAAAAAATCTTTTCTGTTTCCGGCGTCATACGTGTCGCCGGAAGTTGCGTCATTTTTGACGTTCTTTTGCGCCAAAGATGTCGGCGTTCCGGACGTGGCGTCATTTTTAGCGGCAAAAAGCATTTAGGCGCCAAATAATGTGGGCGTCTTATTTGGCGCTAAAAAATATGGGCGTCGCTTTTGTCTCCACATTATTTAAGTCTCATTTTTTCTTTGCTTCTGGTTGTTAGAAGCTTGTTCATTGGCATTTTTTCCCATTCCTGAAACTGTCATTTAAGGAATTTGATCAATTTTGCTTTATATGTTGTTTTTTCTCTTACATATTGCAAGATGTCTCACGTTGCATCTGAGTCAGAAGATACTTCAGGAAAATCGCTGTCTGGTGCTGGAACTACCAAAGCTAAGTATATCTGCTGTAAACTTTTGGTAGCTATTCCTCCAGCTGTTGTTTGTATTAATTGTCATGACAAACTTGTTAATGCAGATAATATTTCCTTTAGTAATGTACCATTCATTACCTGTTGCAGTTCCATCAACATCTAATGTTCAGAATGTTCCTGATAACATAAGAGATTTTGTTTCTGAATCCATCAAGAAGGCTATGTCTGTTATTCCTCCTTCTAGTAAACATAAAAAATCTTTTAAAACTTCTCTTTATACAGATGAATTTTTAAATGAACATCATCATTCTGATTCTGATGACTCTTCTGGTTCAGAGGATTCTGTCTCAGAGATTGATGCTGATAAATCTTCATATTTATTTAAAATGGAATTTATTCGTTCTTTACTTAAAGAAGTTCTAATTGCTTTAGAAATTGAGGATTCTGGTCCTCTTGATACTAATTCTAAACGTTTAGATAAGGTCTTTAAATCTCCTGTGGTTATTCCAGAAGTTTTTCCTGTTCCTAGTGCTATTTCTGAAGTAATTTCCAGAGAATGGGATAAATTGGGTAATTCATTTACTCCTTCTAAACGTTTTAAGCAATTATATCCTGTGCCGTCTGACAGATTAGAATTTTGGGACAAAATCCCTAAGGTTGATGGGGCTATTTCTACCCTTGCTAAACGTACTACTATTCCTACGTCAAATGGTACTTCCTTTAAGGATCCTTTAGATAGGAAAATTGAATCCTTTCTAAGAAAAGCTTATCTGTGTTCAGGTAATCTTCTTAGACCTGCTATATCATTGGCTGATGTTGCTGCAGCTTCAACTTTTTGGTTGGAAACTTTAGCGCAACAAGTAACAGATCATGATTCTCATAATAGTATTATTCTTCTTCAACATGCTAATAATTTTATCTGTGATGCCATTTTTGATATTATCAGAGTTGATATCAGGTTTATGTCTCTAGCTATTTTAGCTAGAAGAGCTTTATGGCTTAAAACTTGGAATGCTGATATGTCTTCTAAATCGACTCTACTTTCCATTTCTTTCCAGGGTAACAAATTATTTGGTTCTCAGTTGGATTCTATTATCTCAACTGTTACTGGTGGGAAAGGAACTTTTTTACCACAGGATAAAAAATCTAAGGGTAAAAACAGGGCTAATAATCGTTTTCGTTCCTTTCGTTTCAACAAGGAACAAAAGCCTGATCCTTCATCCTCAGGAGCAGTTTCAGTTTGGAAACCATCTCCAGTCTGGAATAAATCCAAGCCTTCTAGAAAAGCAAAGCCAGCTTCTAAGTCCACATGAAGGTGCGGCCCTCATTCCAGCTCAGCTGGTAGGGGGCAGGTTACGTTTTTTCAAAGAAATTTGGATCAATTCTGTTCACAATCTTTGGATTCAGAACATTGTTTCAGAAGGGTACAGAATTGGTTTCAAGATAAGACCTCCTGTAAAGAGATTTTTTCTTTCCCGTGTCCCAGTAAATCCAGTGAAAGCTCAAGCATTTCTGAAATGTGTTTCAGATCTAGAGTTGGCTGGAGTAATTATGCCAGTTCCAGTTCTGGAACAGGGACTGGGGTTTTATTCGAATCTCTTCATTGTACCAAAGAAGGAGAATTCCTTCAGACCTGTTCTGGATCTAAAAATATTGAATCGTTATGTAAGGATACCAACGTTCAAAATGGTAACTGTAAGGACTATCTTGCCTTTTGTTCAACAAGGGCATTATATGTCCACAATAGATTTACAGGATGCATATCTGCATATTCCGATTCATCCAGATCATTATCAGTTCCTGAGATTCTCTTTTCTGGACAAGCATTACCAGTTTGTGGCTCTGCCGTTTGGCCTAGCTACAGCTCCAAGAATTTTTACAAAGGTTCTCGGTGCCCTTCTGTCTGTAATCAGAGAACAGGGTATTGTGGTATTTCCTTATTTGGACGATATCTTGGTACTTGCTCAGTCTTTACATTTAGCAGAATCTCATACGAATCGACTTGTGTTGTTTCTTCAAGATCATGGTTGGAGGATCAATTCACTAAAAAGTTCATTGACTCCTCAGACAAGGGTAACCTTTCTGGGTTTCCAGATAGATTCAGTGTCCATGACTCTGTCTTTGACAGACAAGAGACGTCTAAAATTGATTTCAGCTTGTCGAAACCTTCAGTCACAATCATTCCCTTTGGTAGCCTTATGCATGGAAATTTTAGGTCTTATGACTGCTGCATCGGACGCGATCCCCTTTGCTCGTTTTCACATGCGACCTCTTCAGCTCTGTATGCTGAATCAATGGTGCAGGGATTACACAAAGATATCTCAATTAATATCTTTAAAACAGATTGTACGACATTCTCTAACGTGGTGGACAGATCACCATCGTTTAATTCAGGGGGCTTCTTTTGTTCTTCCGACCTGGACTGTAATTTCAACAGATGCAAGTCTTACAGGTTGGGGAGCTGTGTGGGGATCTCTGACGGCACAAGGAGTTTGGGAATCTCAGGAGGTGAGATTACCGATCAATATTTTGGAACTCCGTGCAATTTTCAGAGCTCTTCAGTCATGGCCTCTTCTAAAGAGAGAGTCGTTCATTTGTTTTCAGACAGACAATGTCACAACTGTGGCATACATCAATCATCAAGGAGGGACTCACAGTCCTCTGGCTATGAAAGAAGTATCTCGAATTTTGGTTTGGGCGGAATCCAGCTCCTGTCTAATCTCTGCGGTTCATATCCCAGGTATAGACAATTGGGAAGCGGATTATCTCAGTCGCCAAACGTTGCATCCGGGCGAATGGTCTCTTCACCCAGAGGTATTTCTTCAGATTGTTCAAATGTGGGGGCTTCCAGAAATAGATCTGATGGCGTCTCATCTAAACAAGAAACTTCCCAGGTATCTGTCCAGATCCAGGGATCCTCAGGCGGAAGCAGTGGATGCATTATCACTTCCTTGGAAGTATCATCCTGCCTATATCTTTCCGCCTCTAGTTCTTCTTCCAAGAGTAATCTCCAAGATTCTGAAGGAATGCTCGTTTGTTCTGCTGGTAGCTCCGGCATGGCCTCACAGGTTTTGGTATGCGGATCTTGTCCGGATGGCCTCTTGCCATCCGTGGATTCTTCCGCTAAGACCAGACCTTCTGTCGCAAGGTCCTTTTTTCCATCAGGATCTCAAATCCTTAAATTTAAAGGTATGGAGATTGAACGCTTGATTCTTGGTCAAAGAGGTTTCTCTGACTCTGTGATTAATACTATGTTACAGGCTCGTAAATCTGTATCTTGAGAGATATATTATAGAGTCTGGAAGACTTATATTTCTTGGTGTCTTTCTCATCATTTTTCTTGGCATTCTTTTAGAATTCCGAGAATTTTACAGTTTCTTCAGGATGGTTTAGATAAAGGTTTATCCACAAGTTCTTTGAAAGGACAAATCTCTGCTCTTTCTGTTCTTTTTCACAGAAAGATTGCTAATCTTCCTGATATTCATTGTTTTGTACAAGCTTTGGTTCGTATAAAACCTGTCATTAAGTCAATTTCTCCTCCTTGGAGTTTGAATTTGGTTCTGGGGGCTCTTCAAGCTCCTCCTTTTGAACCCATGCATTCATTGGACATTAAATTACTTTCTTGGAAAGTTTTGTTCCTTTTGGCGATCTCTTCTGCCAGAAGAGTCTCTGAATTATCTGCTCTTTCTTGTGAGTCTCCTTTTCTGATTTTTCATCAGGATAAGGCGGTGTTGCGAACTTCTTTTGAAGTTTTACCTAAGGTTGTGAATTCTAACAACATTAGTAGAGAAATTGTGGTTCCCTCATTATGTCCTAATCCTAAGAATTCTAAGGAGAAATCGTTGCATTCTTTGGATGTTGTTAGAGCTTTGAAATATTATGTTGAAGCTACTAAGTCTTTCCGAAAGACTTCTAGTCTATTTGTTATCTTTTCCGGTTCTAGAAAAGGCCAGAAAGCTTCTGCCGTTTCTTTGGCATCTTGGTTGAAATCTTTAATTCATCATGCCTATGTCGAGTCGGGTAAAACTCAGCCTCAAAGGATTACAGCTCATTCTACTAGGTCAGTTTCTACTTCCTGGGCGTTTAAGAATGAAGCTTCGGTTGATCAGATTTGCAAAGCAGCAACTTGGTCCTCTTTGCATACTTTTACTAAATTCTACCATTTTTATGTATTTTCTTCTTCTGAAGCAGTTTTTGGTAGAAAAGTACTCCAGGCAGCGGTTTCAGTTTGAATCTTCTGTTTATGTTTTTCATTAAACTTTATTTTGGGTGTGGATTATTTTCAGCAGGAATTGGCTGTCTTTATTTTATCCCTCCCTCTCTAGTGACTCTTGCGTGGAAAGATCCACATCTTGGGTAGTCATTATCCCATACGTCACTAGCTCATGGACTCTTGCTAATTACATGAAAGAAAACATAATTTATGTAAGAACTTACCTGATAAATTCATTTCTTTCATATTAGCAAGAGTCCATGAGGCCCGCCCTTTTTTGTGGTGGTTATGATTTTTTTGTATAAAGCACAATTATTCCAATTCCTTATTTTATATGCTTTCGCACTTTTTTCTTATCACCCCACTTCTTGGCTATTCGTTAAACTGAATTGTGGGTGTGGTGAGGGGTGTATTTATAGGCATTTTAAGGTTTGGGAAACTTTGCCCCTCCTGGTAGGAATGTATATCCCATACGTCACTAGCTCATGGACTCTTGCTAATATGAAAGAAATGAATTTATCAGGTAAGTTCTTACATAAATTATGTTTTTAAAACTTCACATTTTTCAGATGAATTTTTAAATGAACATCATCATTCTGATTTGTCTGTTTCTGATGATGATTTTTCTGGTTCAGAGGATTCTGTCTCAGATATTGACACTGATAAATCTTCATATTTATTTAAAATGGAATTTATTCGTTCTTTACTTAAAGAAGTTTTAATCGCATTAGAGATGGAGGAATCTAGTCCTCTTGATACTAAATCTACTAAGCGTTTAAATTCGTTTTTTAAACCTCCTTTAGTTATTCCGGATGTTTTTCCTGTCCCTGATGCTATTTCTGATGTAATTTCTAGGGAATGGAATAATCTGGGTAATTCATTTACTCCTTCTAAAAGGTTTAAGAAATTGTATCCTGTGCCATCTGACAGATTAGCGTTTCTTTCATGTAATTAGCAAGAGTCCATGAGCTAGTGACGTATGGGATATACATTCCTACCAGGAGGGGCAAAGTTTCCCAAACCTCAAAATGCCTACAAATACACCCCTCACCACACCCACAAATCAGTTTTACAAACTTTGCCTCCTATGGAGGTGGTGAAGTAAGTTTGTGCTAGATTCTACGTTGATATGCGCTCCGCAGCAGGTTGGAGCCCGGTTTTCCTCTCAGCGTGCAGTGAATGTCAGAGGGATGTGAGGAGAGTATTGCCTATTTTGAATGCAGTGATCTCCTTCTACGGGGTCTATTTCATAGGTTCTCTGTTATGGGTCGTAGAGATTCATCTCTTACCTCCCTTTTCAGATTGACGATATACTCTTATATATATATATATATATATATATATATATATATATATATATATATATATATATATATATATATATACCATTACCTCTGCTGATTTTCGTTTCAGTACTGGTTTGGCTTTCTACAAACATGTAGATGAGTGTCCTGGGGTAAGTAAGTCTTATTTTCTGTGACACTCTAAGCTATGGTTGGGCACTTTTTTAATAAAGTTCTAAATATATGTATTCAAACATTTATTTGCCTTGACTCAGGATGTTCAACATTCCTTATTTTCAGACAGTCAGTTTCATATTTGGGATAATGCACTTGAATCAATTATTTTTCTTACCTTAAAAATTTGACTTTTTTCCCTGTGGGCTGTTAGGCTCGCAGGGGCTGAAAATGCTTAATTTTATTGCGTCATTCTTGGCGCGGACTTCTTTGGCGCAAAAAATCTTTTCTGTTTCCGGCGTCATACGTGTCGCCGGAAGTTGCGTCATTTTTTACGTTCTTTTGCGCCAAAAAATGTCGGCGTTCCGGAAGTGGCATCATTTTTGGCGCCAAAAAGCATTTAGGCGCCAAATAATGTGGGCGTCTTATTTGGCGCTAAAAAAATATGGGCGTCGCTTTTGTCTCCACATTATTTAAGTCTCATTTTTCTTTGCTTCTGGTTGCTAGAAGCTTGTTCCTTGGCATTTTTTCCCATTCCTGAAACTGTCATTTAAGGAATTTGATCAATTTTGCTTTATATGTTGTTTTTTCTCTTACATATTGCAAGATGTCTCACGTTGCATCTGAGTCAGAAGATACTTCAGGAAAATCGCTGTCTGGTGCTGGAACTACCAAAGCTAAGTGTATCTGCTGTAAACTTTTGGTAGCTGTTCCTCCAGCTGTTGTTTGTATTAATTGTCATGACAAACTTGTTAATGCAGATAATATTTCCTTTAGTAAAGTACCATTACCTGTTGCAGTTCCATCAACATCTAATGTTCAGAATGTTCCTGATAACATAAGAAATTTTGTTTCTGAATCCATCAAGAAGGCTATGTCTGTTATTCCTCCTCCTAGTAAACATAAAAAATCTTTTAAAACTTCTCTTTATACAGATGAATTTTTAAATGAACATCATCATTCTGATTCTAATGACTCTTCTGGTTCAGAGGATTCTGTCTCAGAGGTTGATGCTGATAAATCTTCATATTTATTTAAAATGGAATTTATTCATTCTTTACTTAAAGAAGTACTAATTGCTTTAGAAATTGAGGATTCTGGTCCTCTTGATACTAAATCTAAACGTTTAGATAAGGTCTTTAAATCTCCTGTGGTTATTCCAGAAGTTTTTCCTGTTCCTGGTGCTATTTCTGAAGTAATTTCCAGAGAATGGAATAATTTGGGTAATTCATTTACTCCTTCTAAACGTTTTAAGCAATTATATCCTGTGCCGTCTGACAGATTAGAATTTTGGGACAAAATCCCTAAAGTTGATGGGGCTATTTCTTTCATGTAATTAGCAAGAGTCCATGAGCTAGTGACGTATGGGATATACATTCCTACCAGGAGGGGCAAAGTTTCCCAAACCTTAAAATGCCTATAAATACACCCCTCACCACACCCACAATTCAGTTTTACAAACTTTGCCTCCGATGGAGGTGGTGAAGTAAGTTTGTGCTAGATTCTACGTTGATATGCGCTCCGCAGCAAGTTGGAGCCCGGTTTTCCTCTCAGCGTGCAGTGAATGTCAGAGGGATGTGAGGAGAGTATTGCCTATTTGAATGCAGTGATCTCCTTCTAAGGGGTCTATTTCATAGGTTCTCTGTTATCGGTCGTAGAGATTCATCTCTTACCTCCCTTTTCAGATCGACGATATACTCTTATATATACCATTACCTCTGCTGATTCTCGTTTCAGTACTGGTTTGGCTATCTGCTATATGTAGATGAGTGTCCTGGGGTAAGTAAGTCTTATTTTCTGTGACACTCCTAGCTATGGTTGGGCACTTTGTTTATAAAGTTCTAAATATATGTATTCAAACATTTATTTGCCTTGACTCAGAATGTTCAACTTTCCTTATTTTTCAGACAGTCAGTTTCATATTTGGGATAATGCATTTTAATTTAACATTTTTTAATTTAAAATTTGACTTTTTCCCTGTGGGCTGTTAGGCTCGCGGGGGCTGAAAATGCTTCATTTTATTGCGTCATTCTTGGCGCGGACTTTTTTGGCGCAAAAATTCTATTTCCGTTTCCGGCGTCGTACGTGTCGCCGGAAGTTGCGTCATTCTTTGACGTTATTTTGCGCAAAAAATGTCGGCGTTCCGGATGTGGCGTCATTTTTGGCGCCAAAAAGCATTTAGGCGCCAAATAATGTGGGCGTCTTATTTGGCGCGAAAAAATATGGGCGTCACTTTTTGTCTCCACATTATTTAAGTCTCATTTTTTATTGCTTCTGGTTGCTAGAAGCTTGTTCTTTGGCATTTTTTCCCATTCCTGAAACTGTCATTTAAGGAATTTGATCAATTTTGCTTTATATGTTGTTTTTTTCTTTTACATATTGCAAGATGTTCCACGTTGCAACTGAGTCAGAAGATACTTCAGGAAAATCACTGCACAATGCTGGAGCTACCAAGCTAAGTGTATCTGCTATAAACTTTTGGTATCTGTTTCTCCAGCTGTTATTTGTATTGCATGTCATGTCAAACTTATTAATGCAGATAAAATTTCCTTTAGTACTGTTACATTACCTGTTGCTGTTCCGTCAACATCTAATTTTCAGAGTGTTCCTGATAACATAAGAGATTTTATTTTTTAAATCCATTAAGAAGGCTATGTCTGTTATTTCTCCTTCTAGTATACATAAAAGTCTTTTAAAACTTCTCTTTTTTTCAGATGAATTTTTAAATGAACATCATCATTCTGATACTGATAATGGTTCTTCTGGTTCTGAGGTTTCTGTCTCAGAGGTTGATGCTGATAAATCTTTGTATTTGTTCAAGATGGAATTTATTCGTTCTTTACTTAAAGAAGTGTTATTTGCATTAGAAATAGAGGATTCTGGTCCTCTTGATACTAAATGTAAACGTTTAAATAAGGTTTTTAAATCTCCTGTAGTTATTCCAGAAGTGTTTTATCTCCCTGATGCTATTTCTGAAGTAATTTCCAGGGAATGGAATAATTTGGGTAATTTATTTACTCCTTCTAGACGTTTAAGCAAATTATATCCTGTGCCATCTGACAGATTAGAGTTTTTTGGGACAAAAATCCCTAAGGTTATGGGGCTGTCTCTACTCCTGCTAATGTACTACTATTCCTACGGCAGATAGTACTTCATTTAAGGATCCTTTAGATAGGAAAATTGAATCCTTTCTAAGAAAAGCTTACTTATGTTCAGGTAATCTTCTTAGACCTGCTATATTTTTAGCGGATGTTGCTGCAGCTTCAACTTTTTGGTTAGAAGCTTTAGCGCAACAAGTAACAGATCATAATTTTATAGCATTATTATTATTCTATAACATGCTAATAATTTTATTGGTGATACCATCTTTTGATATCATTAGAGTTGATGTCAGGTATATGTCTCTAGCTATTTTAGCTAGAATAGCTTTATGGATTAAACTTGGAATGCTGACATGTCTTCTAAGTCAACTTTGCTTTCCCTTTCTTTCCAGGGCAAATAATCATTTTCGTTCCTTTCCTCACAAGGAACAAAAGCCTGATCCTTCATCCTCAGGAGCGGTATCAGTTTGGAAACTATTTCCAGTTTGGAATATATCCAAGCCTTATAGAAACCTATAGCCAGCTCCTAAGTCCCTATGAAGGTGCGGCCCTTATTCCAGCTCAGCTGGTATGGGGCAGATTACGTTTTCTTCAAAGAAATTTGGATCAATTCCGTTCTTAATCTCTGGTTTCAGAAACATTGTTTCAGAAAGGTACAGAATTGGCTTCAAGTTAAGGCCTCCTGCTAAGAGATTCTTTTCTTTCCCGTGTCCCAGTTAACACAGCAAAGGCTCAGCATTTCTGAAATGTGTTTCAGATCTAGAGTTGGCTGGAGTATTTATGCCAGTTCCAGTTCTGGAACAGGGGCTGGGGTTTTATTTTATCTCTTCATTGTACCAAAGAAGGTCAATTCCTTCAGACCAGTTCCGGATCTATCATTATTGAATCATTATGTTAGGATACCAACATTCAAGATGGTTACTGTAGGACTATCCTGCCTTTTGTTTAGCAAGGGCATTATATGTCTACAATAGATTTACAGGATGTGTATCTGCATATTCCGATTCATCCAGATCACTTTTAGTGTCTGAGATTCTCTTTTTAGACAAGCATTACCAGTTTTGTGGCTCTACCGTTTGGCTTAGCCTCAGTTCCAAGAATTTTTTTCAAAGGTTCTCGGTGCCCTTCTTTCTGTATTCAGAGAATAGGGTTTTGGTATTTCCTTATTTGGACGATATCTTGGTATTTGCTCAGTCTTCTCATTTTCGAAGAATCTCATACGAATCGACTTGTGTTGTTTCTTCAAGTTCATGGTTGGAGGATCAATTTACCAATCAGTTCATTGATTCCTCAGACAAGGGTAACCTTTTTAGGTTTCTAGATAAATTCAGTGTCTATGACTCTGTCCTTGTCAGACAAGAGAAGTTTAACATTGATATCAGCTTGTCAAAACCTTCAGTCACAATCATTCCCTTTGATAGCCTTATGCATGGAAATGTTGGGTCTTAGGACTGCCGCATCAGATGCAATCTCCTTTGCTCGTTTTCACATGCGACCTCTTCAGCTCTGTATGCTGAACCAATGGTGCAGGGATTACTCAAAGATATCTCAATTAATATCTTTAAACCGATTTTACAACACTCTCTGACATGGTGGACAGATCACCATCGTTTAGTTCAGGGGGCTTCTTTGTTCTTCCGACCTGGACTATAATCTCAACAGATGCAAGTCTTACAGGTTGGGGAGCTGTGTGGGGGTATCTGACGGCACAAGGGGTTTGGGAATCTCAGGAGGTGAGATTTCCGATCAATATTTTGGAACTCCGTGCAATTTTCAGAGCTCTTCAGTCTTGGCCTCTTCTGAAGAGAGAGTTGTTCATTTGTTTTCAGATAGACAATGTCACAACTGTGGCATACATCAATCATCAAGGAGGGACTCACAGTCCTCTGGCTATGAAAGAAGTATCTCGAATTTTGGTTTGGGCGGAATCCAGCTCCTGTCTAATCTCTGCGGTTCATATCCCAGGTATGGACAATTGGAAAGCGGATTATCTGTCGTCAAACGTTGCATCCGGGCGAATGGTCTCTTCACCCAGAGGTATTTCTTCAGATTGTTCAAATGTAGGAACTTCCAGAAATAGATCTGATGGCTTCTCATCTAAACAAGAAACTTCCCAGGTATCTGTCCAGATCCCGGGATCCTCAGGCGGAGGCAGTGGATGCATTATCACTTCCTTGGAAGTATCATCCTCCCTATATCTTTCCGCCTCTAGTTCTTCTTCCAAGAGTAACCTCCAAGATTCTGAAGGAATGCTCGTTTGTTCTGCTGGTAGCTCCAGCATGGCCTCACAGGTTTTGGTATGCGGATCTTGTCCGGATGGCCTCTTGCCAACCGTGGATTCTTCCGTTAAGACCAGACCTTCTGTCTCAAGGTCCTTTTTTTCCATCAGGATCTGAAATCCTTAAATTTAAAGGTATGGAGATTGAACGCTTGATTCTTGGTCAAAGAGGTTTCTCTGACTCTGTGATTAATACTATGTTACAGGCTCGTAAATCTGTATCCAGAGAGATATATAATAGAGTCTGGAAGACTTATATTTCTTGGTGTCTTTCTCATCATTTTTCTTGGCATTCTTTTAGAATACCGAGAATATTACAGTTTCTTCAGGATGGTTTAGATAAGGGTTTGTCCGCAAGTTCCTTGAAAGGTCAAATCTCTGCTCTTTCTGTTCTTTTTCACAGAAAGATTGCTATTCTTCCTGATATTCATTGTTTTCTACAAGCTTTGGTTCGTATAAAGCCTGTCATTAAGTCAATTTCTCCTCCTTGGAGTTTGAATTTGGTTCTGGGGGCTCTTCAAGCTCCTCCATTTGAACCTATGCATTCATTGGATATTAAATTACTTTCTTGGAAAGTTTTTTGTTCCTTTTGGCCATCTCTTCTGCAAGAAGAGTTTCTGAATTATCTGCTCTTTCTTGTGAGTCTCCTTTTCTGATTTTTCATCAGGATAAGGCGGTGTTGCGAACTTCTTTTGAATTTTTACCTAAAGTTGTGAATTCCAACAACATTAGTAGAGAAATTGTGGTTCCTTCATTATGTCCTAATCCTAAGAATTCTAAGGAGAAATCGTTGCATTCTTTGGATGTTGTTAGAGTTTTGAAATATTATGTTGAAGCTACGAAATCTTTTCGTAAGACTTCTAGTCTATTTGTTATCTTTTCCGGTTCTAGAAAAGGCCAGAAAGCTTCTGCCATTTCTTTGGCATCTTGGTTGAAATCTTTAATTCATCTTGCCTATGTTGAGTCGGGTAAAACTCCGCCTCAGAGAATTGCAGCTCATTCTACTAGGTCAGTTTCTACTTCCTGGGCGTTTAGGAATGAAGCTTCGGTTGACCAGATCTGCAAAGCAGCGACTTGGTCCTCTTTGCATACTTTTATTAAATTCTACCATTTTGATGTATTTTCTTCTTCTGAAGCAGTTTTTGGTAGAAAAGTACTTCAGGCAGCGGTTTCAGTTTGAATCTTCTGCTTATGTTTTTCATTAAACTTTATTTTGGGTGTGGATTATTTTCAGCAGGAATTGGCTGTCTTTATTTTATCCCTCCCTCTCTAGTGACTCTTGTGTTGAAAGATCCACTTCTTGGGTAGTCATTATCCCATACGTCACTAGCTCATGGACTCTTGCTAATTACATGAAAGAAAACATAATTTATGTAAGAACTTACCTGATAAATTCATTTCTTTCATATTAGCAAGAGTCCATGAGGCCCGCCCTTTTTTTGTGGTGGTTATTATTTTGTATAAAGCACAATTATTCCAATTCCTTATTTTATATGCTTTCGCACTTTTTTCTTATCACCCCACTTCTTGGCTATTCGTTAAACTGAATTGTGGGTGTGGTGAGGGGTGTATTTATAGGCATTTTAAGGTTTGGGAAACTTTGCCCCTCCTGGTAGGAATGTATATCCCATACGTCACTAGCTCATGGACTCTTGCTAATATGAAAGAAATGAATTTATCAGGTAAGTTCTTACATAAATTATGTTTTCTACCCTTGCTAAACGTACTACTATTCCTACGTCAGATGGTACTTCCTTTAAGGATCCTTTAGATAGGAAAATTGAATCCTTTCTAAGAAAAGCTTATCTGTGTTCAGGTAATCTTCTTAGACCTGCTATATCATTGGCTGATGTTGCTGCAGCTTCAACTTTTTGGTTGGAAACTTTAGCGCAACAAGTAACAGATCATGATTCTCATAATATTATTATTATTCTTCTTCAACATGCTAATAATTTTATCTGTGATGCCATTTTTGATATTATCAGAGTTGATGTCAGGTTTATGTCTCTAGCTATTTTAGCTAGAAGAGCTTTATGGCTTAAAACTTGGAATGCTGATGTCTTCTAAATCGACTCTACTTTCCATTTCTTTCCAGGGTAACAAATTATTTGGTTCTCAGTTGGATTCTATTATCTCAACTGTTACTGGTGGGAAAGGAACTTTTTTACCACAGGATAAAAAATCTAAGGGTAAAAACAGGGCTAATAATCGTTTTCGTTCCTTTCGTTTCAACAAAGAACAAAAGCCTGATCCTTCATCCTCAGGAGCAGTTTCAGTTTGGAAACCATCTCCAGTCTGGAATAAATCCAAGCCTTCTAGAAAAGCAAAGCCAGCTTCTAAGTCCACATGAAGGTGCGGCCCTCATTCCAGCTCAGCTGGTAGGGGGCAGGTTACGTTTTTTCAAAGAAATTTGGATCAATTCTGTTCACAATCTTTGGATTCAGAACATTGTTTCAGAAGGGTACAGAATTGGTTTCAAGATAAGACCTCCTGCAAAGAGATTTTTTCTTTCCCGTGTCCCAGTAAATCCAGTGAAAGCTCAAGCATTTCTGAAATGTGTTTCAGATCTAGAGTTGGCTGGAGTAATTATGCCAGTTCCAGTTCTGAAACAGGGGCTGGGGTTTTATTTGAATCTCTTCATTGTACCAAAGAAGGAGAATTCCTTCAGACCAGTTCTGGATCTAAAAATATTGAATCGTTATGTAAGGATACCAACGTTCAAAATGGTAACTGTAAGGACTATCTTGCCTTTTGTTCAACAAGGGCATTATATGTCCACAATAGATTTACAGGATGCATATCTGCATATTCCGATTCATCCAGATCATTATCAGTTCCTGAGATTCTCTTTTCTGGACAAGCATTACCAGTTTATGGCTCTGCCATTTGGCCTAGCTACAGCTCCAAGAATTTTTACAAAGGTTCTCGGTGCCCTTCTGTCTGTAATCAGAGAACAGGGTATTGTGGTATTTCCTTATTTGGACGATATCTTGGTACTTGCTCAGTCTTTACATTTAGCAGAATCTCATACGAATCGACTTGTGTTGTTTCTTCAAGATCATGGTTGGAGGATCAATTCACTAAAAAGTTCATTGACTCCTCAGACAAGGGTAACCTTTTTGGGTTTCCAGATAGATTCAGTGTCCATGACTCTGTCTTTGACAGACAAGAGACGTCTAAAATTGATTTCAGCTTGTCGAAACCTTCAGTCACAATCATTCCCTTCGGTAGCCTTATGCATGGAAATTCTAGGTCTTATGACTGCTGCATCGGACGCGATCCCCTTTGCTCGTTTTCACATGCAACCTCTTCAGCTCTGTATGCTGAATCAATGGTGCAGGGATTACACAAAGATATCTCAATTAATATCTTTAAAACCGATTGTACGACACTTTCTAACGTGGTGGACAGATCACCATCGTTTAATTCAGGGGGCTTCTTTTGTTCTTCCGACCTGGACTGTAATTTCAACAGATGCAAGTCTTACAGGTTGGGGAGCTGTGTGGGGATCTCTGACGGCACAAGGAGTTTGGGAATCTCAGGAGGTGAGATTACCGATCAATATTTTGGAACCCTGTGCAATTTTCAGAGCTCTTCAGTCTTGGCCTCTTCTGAAGAGAGAATCGTTCATTTGTTTTCAGACAGACAATGTCACAACTGTGGCATACATCAATCATCAAGGAGGGACTCACAGTCCTCTGGCTATGAAATAAGTATCTCGAATTCTGGTTTGGGCGGAATCCAGCTCCTGTCTAATCTCTGCGGTTCATATCCCAGGTATAGACAATTGGGAAGCGGATTATCTCAGTCGCCAAACGTTGCATCCGGGCGAATGGTCTCTTCACCCAGAGGTATTTCTTCAGATTGTTCAAATGTGGGAGCTTCCAGAAATAGATCTGATGGCGTCTCATCTAAACAAGAAACTTCCCAGGTATCTGTCCAGATCCCGGGATCCTCAGGCGGAAGCAGTGGATGCATTATCACTTCCTTGGAAGTATCATCATGCCTATATCTTTCCGCCTCTAGTTCTTCTTCCAAGAGTAATCTCCAAGATTCTGAAGGAATGCTCGTTTGTTCTGCTGGTAGCTCCGGCATGGCCTCACAGGTTTTGGTATGCGGATCTTGTCCGGATGGCCTCTTGCCATCCGTGGACTCTTCCGCTAAGACCAGACCTTCTGTCGCAAGGTCCTTTTTTCCATCAGGATCTCAAATCCTTAAATTTAAAGGTATGGAGATTGAACGCTTGATTCTTGGTCAAAGAGGTTTCTCTGACTCTGTGATTAATACTATGTTACAGGCTCGTAAATCTGTATCTAGAGAGATATATTATAGAGTCTGGAAGACTTATATTTCTTGGTGTCTTTCTCATCATTTTTCTTGGCATTCTTTTAGAATTCCGAGAATTTTACAGTTTCTTCAGGATGGTTTAGATAAAGGTTTATCCGCAAGTTCTTTGAAAGGACAAATCTCTGCTCTTTCTGTTCTTTTTCACAGAAAGATTGCTAATCTTCCTGATATTCATTGTTTTGTACAAGCTTTGGTTCGTATAAAACCTGTCATTAAGTCAATTTCTCCTCCTTGGAGTTTGAATTTGGTTCTGGGGGCTCTTCAAGCTCCTCCTTTTGAACCCATGCATTCATTGGACATTAAATTACTTTCTTGGAAAGTTTTGTTCCTTTTGGCGATCTCTTCTGCCAGAAGAGTCTCTGAATTATCTGCTCTTTCTTGTGAGTCTCCTTTTCTGATTTTTCATCAGGATAAGGCGATGTTGCGAACTTCTTTTGAATTTTTACCTAAGGTTGTGAATTCCAACAACATTAGTAGAGAAATTGTGGTTCCCTCATTATGTCCTAATCCTAAGAATTCTAAGGAGAAATCGTTGCATTCTTTGGATGTTGTTAGAGCTTTGAAATATTATGTTGAAGCTACTAAGTCTTTCCGAAAGACTTCTAGTCTATTTGTTATCTTTTCCGGTTCTAGAAAAGGCCAGAAAGCTTCTGCCGTTTCTTTGGCATCTTGGTTGAAATCTTTAATTCATCATGCCTATGTCGAGTCGGGTAAAACTCTGCCTCAAAGGATTACAGCTCATTCTACTAGGTCAGTTTCTACTTCCTGGGCGTTTAAGAATGAAGCTTCGGTTGATCAGATTTGCAAAGCAGCAACTTGGTCCTCTTTGCATACTTTTACTAAATTCTACCATTTTGATGTATTTTCTTCTTCTGAAGCAGTTTTTGGTAGAAAAGTACTTCAGGCAGCGGTTTCAGTTTGAATCTTCTGTTTATGTTTTTCATTAAACTTTATTTTGGGTGTGGATTATTTTCAGCATGAATTGGCTGTCTTTATTTTTTTTTTTATTTCAAAAACAAGCTTTATTGGAGAGTAGTTTGGAACAATTTTGATCAGTACATACATTTCTAGTTTTACAGATACATTATCATGAACAATCATAGTGAAGTGTCTAATACCAAGTGCTTATAGTCTTTTGGTAGTTCCAGAAGTGCATAGAGTTTGTTGCATAGTTTGTTTCTCCAATCTGTTTGACTTGTCCTTGCTCTGCAGCTTGTTTTAACCATATAATTTGCTTATTAAGTATTAACATTTCTATCAACATCTAATCTTAAACTTTGAAACTTAATCTCGGGATTACCACTGGTTTTGGTCAGTTCGGTTCTCGGAGTCCTGGTGCATCTCACCGAGTCTATATTGCTTCCCGAGATTATGGCCTTGCTCCTCATGTGCCAGGCGGAGCAAGTGCAGAAAAGAGAGATTGGGGTATGTAAGGTTAGAAGAGTAGTAAGAGGAGAAGGGAGAGTGAGAAAAGAGAGAAGGGGAAGAGAGAAAAAAAAAAAAAAAGGAAGAGGGGTGGGGGAAGGGGGGGGGGGAAGGGGCAGGGGAGATATCTTTAGTAGATGATTTTAGGCGGTAGGCTTTCCGGGGTTCTGTCCTGTGTTTGTGGCTATTCCTGTTGATGTTTGATGTTATATCCCTCTACCCTCGCATCTCAGTGTCATCATTTCGTGTGTGCCTATTTTGCCTTTTTTTTGATAGTGGTATCTCTCTAATTTGAGTAAGTCCCCCACTCTGCGTCTCCATTCTTGGACGGTCGGGACCTGCGTTTTCTTCCAGTAAGTGGGTATTAGTCCCTTTGCTCCATTTAGCGTGAGCAAGAGGAGTAGATATTTGTCTTCCCCGACCATCTTGGGTAGGCCATGATAGATTAAATACGTGGGTTTGGGCGGGATCATCACACCTAGTTTATTGCTCATTTCCCCTAGTACTTCTTGCCAGTATGAATGTATGCTGGGGCATTCCCACCAGATATGTAGAAGTGTTCCCTCCCCCCCACACCCCCTCCAGCAGTCCCCGCTCACTTGTGGGTAAATTCTATGGAGGCGTTGGGGAGTCATGTACCATCTGCTTAACAGTTTGTAGTGTGATTCTTGTAGTTTCATTGATACTGAGGCCTTTTTTGCTTTTACAAAGATCTTTGTCCAGTCTTTTGCGTCTGTCTTGACCTAAGTCTTTCTGCCATGCAGTTGTGTAAGACGGTAGTGTGCATCCCCCTTTTGTAAGTAATGCCTTGTATAATAGTGATATGAGATGTGTCGGTGGCTGAGTCATGATGCATAGTGTCTCGTAAAACGTTCTTTGTCTGGATAGAGCTGGTTTGTCCTTGTGCTTCTGTATGTAGTGTTGCATTTGCGCTGTTCTGAACCATGATTTAAAGACCTCAGGTGCCCAATCTGCCAGTTCAGCTTGTGATTTAAGTTTACCCTGTTGTAGGATGTTGGCTATAGAAGTGTCCGCTAGTGTGTAAAATTCGCCCGTTGTGTGCGGTTTGTGTTCCATGCCTATGTCCGGGTTTTCTCGGACAGGGATGTTCGGTGAGTATAGTGTGGAGATGTGGGGTTCCTTAGCTATTATCCTATCCCATTCCTCAAACACTCCCCGAATCAGGGGGTATTGTGTGATGTTAGTTGGTCTGTTCCCAGAAGAGACCCAGGCCAGAGCTCCCACATTTCCACGTTTCAGTAGGTCATTGTCAATTTGAACCCAGGCTTTGTTACGCTTGTTTTGACTCCACTCAACTATTCTCTGCAATGTGATGGCTTTCTGGTATTCTTTTAATAGGGGCACGCCTAGACCGCCATCATTTCTAGGTATATATATGGTGCGTTTCTTTATTCTTGGTTTAATGCCATTCCATATATAGGTTTCTATGGCTTTCTGAATCTGCTGAATGTAAGGTGTAGCTGAGAGCGCCGGGATAGCCTGTATTATGTACAGTACCCTTGGTAGGATATTCATTTTGGTGACCCCGACGCGCCCCAGCCATGAAATGGTCTTGTTTTTCCAATTAGTTAAATCTGTTGTTATCTCGTCCCTAATGTTTTTATAGTTGATTTCTATTGTTTCCTTAATATCAGTGGTGATTCTTATCCCTAGATATTTTATCGAATGCCGTGCTAGTTTAATTGGGCAGTTGGACTGTAGGGTGTTGATGTGCTCTGGTCGTTCATTGACTATCAATATTTCTGATTTTTGTGGATTTAGTAAAAAATTAGACATGTTCCCGAAAGTCGAGAACTCTGCCAAGGCCTCCTTTAAGGAGTTTGGTGAGTCTGAGACCGACAGCAAAACATCGTCAGCATACATTGAAAGTTTTTGTTCTTTGCCACCTATCAGGAACCCTCTGATAAGGGGGTTATTCCTGATCTTGCTCGTCAACACTTCGATCGTAAGGGCGAATAGGATCGGCGACAGAGGGCAGCCCTGTCTAGTGCCGTTGTTGATTTTGAATGTGTTGGAGAGTGTACCGTTTAGTCTGACTCTTGCATTTGGTGAGGAGTAGAGGGACATTATCATATTTGTGATTTTGTCTCCAAAGCCAAACCGATGTAACACCAGTTTCATGAACGACCATCTCACCCGGTCAAATGCTTTCTCTGCATCAGTAGTGACCAGGGAGAGTGGTGTTCCGTGTATTTGAGAGTGTGTGATCATCTGCAGCACCTTCAAGGTGTTGTCTCATGCCTCACGAGCAGGAACAAATCCTACTTGGTCTGTGGACACCAGATCTGGCAGCAGTCTATTAACCCTGTTGGCCAATACTTTTGCAAGAATCTTGATGTCTGAATTCAGGAGGGATATTGGTCTAAAGTTTCCCGGCGTATCGTGTTGTTTTCCGGGTTTGGGGATCACCGTGATGTATGCCTCTAGCATGGAGCTTGGGAGATTAGGGGTTTGGGATAGGGCATTGAATAGACTTGTCAGATGTGGAGCTAATGAGTCAGTGTATATTTTGTAGTATTTGAGACCAAAGCCGTCAGGCCCGGGGCTTTTCCCCGAGGGGAGATCTTTGATCGCCTTTTTAATCTCAATAATTGAGATTGGGGCGTCCAGCTCTTCCCTTTCTTTGTCTGCTATCCTTGGAAGGTCAGTTCCCTCCAAATATTCTATAACGTCTGCATCATTATGTATCTGGGGTGCATTACCACCTATTTCTTGTTCAGTATGTGTTATGTTGTACAGGGTTTCGTAGTATGCCCTGAAGGTGTCCGCGATGGACTCAGCGTCTACCTTCCTCTCTCCCTCTTTATCCCTTATGTGGTGAACATGTGTCTTAATTTTCTTCCTTGCTATTGCTCTGGCTAGCAGTTTACCTGCTTTGTCGCCCTGCTCAAAAAACAGTTGTCTCATCATTAGTGCCTTTTTTTGATAATCCTCCTGTAAGTACTGCAAGAGGTTTCTCCTGGCTGTTTCTAAAGCCTCATTTTTGGCAGTGTCCCTAGGCTGTAATTTGTGTTGCTGTTCCGCTTGCGCTACCTGTGTTAGTAAGTTTCTGTAGCGCTCTCTTTTAATTTTATTAAGGTTGGCTTTTCTTTTAATCAACAGCCCTCTAATGGTACATTTATGTGCCTCCCATACCGTAGTGTTCTCTATGTGTCTGTTGGTATTCGTTTGAAAGAAGGTTGTTATTTCTTTATGGATTTCCGCTTTGAATAACGGATCTTCCAGTAGAGTGTCGTCCAGCCGCCACACATAAGGTGTGACTGGAACGTTTGGCCAAAGGATAGAGCAGCTGACCGGGGCATGGTCGGACCAGGTGATCGTATTGATGTTACTGCTTTGAGTGATTGTGAGCCCGGTTGTGTCCATAAATAGGTAATCTATCCTGGAGTATTTCCTGTGTGGGTGTGAGTAAAATGTGTAGTTTTTGCCCCTCGGGTGGTGTACTCGCCAGATGTCATGAACTGTCAGATCTGTCAACATTGTCACCACACGTTTAAGTGTCCTGTTGGGGGTGCTGGAGATGCCGTCTGAGGAGTCTAGGGCAGGATCTAAAGGAGTGTTAAAGTCCCCCCCTTGAAAAAGCATGCCAATTCTCATTTCTAGGATTTTTCGAATGACTTTATTGAGAAAAATGTGTTGTGAGTGATGTGGGCAGTATACATTGACCAGTGTAATAGGCCTGCCGTAAAGAGAGCCGGTCACAATTATGAATCTGCCCTCCGCGTCTTTGTGTATTTGTGCTAATTGAAATGGTAATTTTGCGTGTAGAATGATTCCTACTCTTTCTTTTTGGGACCTGACGCAAAGAATGCAGTTGGGTAATGGCGGCTGATCCACTTAGGCTCGTGGGCTGCTACAAAGTGAGTCTCTTGAAGATATACTATATCTCCACCCAACCTTTGCAGATCTCTTTGTGCTATGGAGCGTTTATTGGGGCTGTTAAGACCTTTTACATTTATAGAGATCAATTCTATTGGGTGTGTGCGTGAAGGTCCCTGCCTGATTGCCATGTTGTGATTGCGCTCGGGAAGAGTGAGGTGTTATATGTAGGGGGGAGGAGGGGAGAGAGAGAAAAAAAAAAAAAAAAAAAAAAAGGGGGGGGGGAGGGTAAGGAGGAGGGAGAGGGGAGATTAAGAGAGGGTAAGGATAAAGCTGGTGATGGCGGTGAAGGTGTGCGGACGGGTGATAAGGTGGGAGAGGTGTAGCAGGTGAGGACAGATGCCTCTACAGAGATGGGGGAAGAGGTGAAAAGAGAGAGAGAGGAAGGAATGAACAGAGAAGGAGTATGGAGTAAAGTAGAAGGTCAGCTACTCAAAGGTGTAGTGGAGCAGTAATACAGATTCAGTACTATACCCTCCACCTGGCTAATATCTAAAACAAAGTTTACTATAAATTGGGGGTAGTTATCCCCTTGCTCTCAATTGAAATATAAACATATAACATTATAACATTAAATCAACGTTTTCCATTCTGAACTATAGCAGCTCAACTTTGAATTTTTGTCTGATATGCAGAAGTCGTCCTATGTTTCCAGGTCATCAGAGTGCTTAGGTGTCTGTCTAATTTCGAGGCTTGTCCGTGTATATTGGTGTAGAGGGAATTTTCCCTCTTAGTAAGGCTGTCTCTTGTGGTTGTGGGTGGTTGTTGTGGTCTTATAGTGTGTGTGTTAGGAAGGTAGTGCGCTATTCTATGTGTATAGTTATGAGTGAAGTAGGTAACGTATGTCCTCAGTCATGCCTTATTATGTATCAGTCAGACGTGTGATTCTAGGTGAGTGTGGCTATTGGTTGAGGTGAGGTTGAGTTGTAGTTGTGTGTCAGTCCCATCTGCTTACCCGCAGCGCCAGGTGTGGTTACCGTCAGTGTGCGCGTCGCATTTCTAGAGTCAGTGTATGGTAACGATCACAGTGCTAGTTTACAATATACAGTTATAATTACAACTCTATAATGGGCCCATTAGGCAGCTACCATAACATTTATACCCAACTCTGACAAGATCTTAATTAAAAGTTCACTTTTCATAGTCTGATAACCTAGACTTAAGTGTCTGAGTCTTTAAGGAGACATACGACCTGTACAGATCTTAGGGGTCACATCTTCAGATTCACTAGGGAGTGTCCACAGTGTCCCACTCCACAGTGAGAGATGCAGTTGTGGTGAGCAGGCTTGGTGTTGTCCCATTAGGCCGGGTGCTGTTGGTTCAGTCCTTGGTTGTGTCCGGGGTGGCCCCGTTGGGCCTCATCTGCTTCTTGTGGTGGGTGTATGTTGATACCCAGGGCTTGGTTGAAGTTTGGAAGGTCGTCAAGCGACCTCAGGACGCGAGAGGTGTTATTTTTTGTAACTATCAGGCATGTGGGGAACCCCCACCTATATTGCAGTCTTTTTTCTTTGAGAACTGCTGTGACATATCTTAAGTCTCTTCTTTTCTGAAGTGTCGCGGGACACAGGTCAGAATACACTTGGATCTCTGCGCCTTTGAAGTTAAGCGGGTGTTGTGATCTGGCGAGTCGCAGGATCTCCTCCTTATCTTTAAAAGACAAAAATTTCATGATGACGTCCCTGGGGGGCGCCCTATTTGGTGGTTTGGGGCGTAAGGCTCTATGTGCTCTTTCAATAGCTATATTTGGTGCTGCGTCATTATTTTTGAGGTGTTTGATAAAGTCTTGTATGTAAGTTTGTAGGGCAGGAGGGTCCACTGCTTCAGGTATCCCACGCAGTCTGAGGTTATTCCTCCTGCTCCTATTTTCTAAGTCCTCTATGCGGTCCATCAGTGTTTGGACTGTGCCCTCTTGAGCTTGCATTTGACTGGTCTGATGTTGCAGGTCAGAGCTCAAGGTTTCTTGTCTTTCCTCCATCTGTGTGACACGTCCGTCTACCACCATAATGTCCCTTTTCAGTTCTCCAAACATTGTCTTGAAGTCCTGCATTGCCTCCTTAATATCTTCTTTTGAGGATAAATGTTTTATATCTTCTCTTGTTAAGTAGGCATGCGACCTAGATTGTGGGTCAGCTTTGTGTAATTGTGCAGCTGCTGTTGGCTTGGGTATGCTGTGCTCAGTGTCTATGGAGGCTGCCACTGGTTCAGCTGGGATCAGGTAATTATCTAGCGCTGTGGATTGTGTGGCCTTGAGTGGCTTGTTATTTATTTTGGAGGTCATGGCTGTCTGTGATGTGCTATTCAGTGCGCCTATGTATCACCTTTATTTGATTTGAGTTGGTCTCAGGCCTAGCAGGGGACGTGCGCACTTCTGGAGCTGACTCTTTAATAATTAATATTCGTCTTGGTCGTTATATGTTCTTTCTCTTTCTGTGCTGTTTCACAGAAATATTGCTAATCTTCCTGATATTCATTGTTTTGTACAGGCTTTGGTTCGTATAAAACTTGTCATTAAGTCAATCTCTCCTCCTTGGAGTTTGAATTTGGTTTTGGGGGCTTTACAAGCTCCTTCGTTTGAACCTATGCATTCTCTGGATATTAAATTACTTTCTTGGAAAGTGTTGTTCCTTTTGGCCATCTCTTCTGCTAGAAGAGTTTCTGAGTTATCTGCTCTTTCTTGTGAATCTCCTTTTCTGATTTTTCATCAGGATAAGGCGGTGTTGCGGACTTCATTTAAATTTTTACCTAAAGTTGTGAATTCTAACAACATTAGTAGAGAAATTGTGGTTCCTTCATTGTGTCCTAATCCTAAGAATTCTAAGGAAACATCGTTACATTCTTTGGATGTAGTTAGAGCTTTGAAATATTATGTTGAAGCTACTAAAGATTTCTGAAATACTTCTAGTCTATTTGTTATCTTTTCCGGTTCCAGGAAAGGTCAGAAGGCCTCTGCCATTTCTTTGGCGTCTTTGTTAAAGTCTTTGATTCATCATGCTTATGTCGAGTCGGGTAAAACTCCGCCTCAAAGGATTACAGCTCATTCTACTAGGTCAGTTTCTACTTCCTGGGCGTTTAGGAATGAAGCTTTGGTTTATCAGATTTGCAAAGCAGCAACTTGGTCTTCTTTGCATACTTTTACTAAATTCTACCATTTTGATGTGTTTTCTTCTTCTGAAGCAGTCTTTGGTAGAAAAGTACTTCAGGCAGCTATTTCAGTTTGATTCTTCTGCTTATAATTTCAGTTGTTTTCATTATAAGATTAAAACTTTATTTTGGAGTGTGGATTATTTTTCAGCGGAATTGGCTGTCTTTATTTTATCCCTCCCTCTCTAGTGACTCTTGCGTGGAAGTTCCACATCTTGGGTATTTATTATCCCATACGTCACTAGCTCATGGACTCTTGCTAATTACATGAAAGAAAACATAATTTATGTAAGAACTTACCTGATAAATTAATTTCTTTCATATTAGCAAGAGTCCTTGAGGCCCACCCTTTTTTGTGGTGGTTATGATTTTTTGTATAAAGCACAATTATTCCAATTCCTTATTTTTTATGCTTTTGCACTTTTTTCTTATCACCCCACTTCTTGGCTATTCGTTAAACTGATTTTTTTGGTGTGGTGAGGGGTGTATTTATAGGCATTTTGAGGTTTGGGAAACTTTGCCCCTCCTGGTAGGAATGTATATCCCATACGTCACTAGCTCATGGACTCTTGCTAATATGAAAGAAATGAATTTATCAGGTAAGTTCTTACATAAATTATGTTTTTTACCATGGGAGTAATTTGTCCAGTTCCAAGATTGAAACAGGGACAGGGGTTTTACTCAAACCTATTTGTGGTTCCCAAAAAAGAGGGAACGTTAAGACCCATCTTAGACCTCAAGTGTCTAAACACATTTCTAAGAGTTCCATCTTTCTAGATGGAGACAATACAAACAATTTTACCAATGATCCAGGAGGGTCACTATATGACTACCATGGACTTGAAGGATGCATACCTTCATATTCCTATCCACAAGGATCATCAGTTTTTAAGGTTTGCCTTCTTGAACAAACATCAGTTCGTGGCTCTTCCCTTCGGGTTGGCCACAGCACCCAGAATCTTCACAAAGGTTCTAGGGTCTCTTTTGGCGGTTCTCAGACCGCAAGGCATAGCGGTGGCGCCTTATCTGGACGATATTCTGACCCAGGCGTCAACATATCATCTGACAAAATCTCACACGGACACAGTGCTGTCTTTTCTGAGATCTCACGGCTGGAAGGTGAACAGAGAAAAGTTCACTTGTTCCACAGACAAGGGTTCCTTTCTTGGGAACTCTGATAGACTCGGTTGCCATGAAGATATTCCTGACGGAGGTCAGAAAATCAAAGATTCTAAATACTTGCCGAACACTTCAGTCCATTCCTCGGCCATCAGTGGCTCAGTGTATGGAGGTAATCGGATTAATGGTAGCGGCAATGGATATCATTCCGTTTGCTCGCTTTCATCTCAGACCGCTGCAGCTGTGCATGCTCGGACAGTGAAATGGGGATTATGTGGATTTATCTCCTCAGATAAATATAGATCAAGAAACCAGAAACTCTCTTCTTTGGTGGTTGTTGCTGTATCACTTGCTTCCGCAGACCCTCTTGGGTGATCGTTTCAATGGACGCCAGCCTTCTGGGCTGGGGTGCAGTCTGGAATTCCCTGAAGGCTCAGGGGTTTTGGACTCAGGTGGAGTCTCTACTGCCAGTCAATATTCTGGAACTGAGAGCAATATTCAATGCACATCAGGCATGGCCTCAGTTGGCTTCGGCCAAATTCACGACTGTGGCCTATATCAATCATCAGGGGGGAACAAGAAGTTCCTTAGCGATGAAAGAGGTATCCAAGATAATCCGTTGGGCAGAGGCCCACTTTTGTCATCTGTCAGCAATCCACATCCCAGGAGTAGAGAACTGGGAAGCAGACTTTCTAAGCAGACAGACTTTTCATCCAGGGTAGTGGGAACTCCACCCGGAGGTATTTGCCTCATTGATTCTCCAATGGGGCAAACCAGAATTGGATCTGATGGCATCTCTGCAGAATGCCAAGCTTACAAGATACGGATCCAGGTCAAGGGATCCCCAGGCAGAACTGATAGATGCCTTGGCAGTGCCTTGGTCGTTCAGCCTAGCTTATGTGTTTCCGCCGTTTCCTCTCCTGCCACGCGTGATTGCTCAAATCAAACAGGAGAGAGCTTTGGTGATCCTGATAGCGCCTGCGTGGCCACGCAGGACTTGGTATGCGGATCTAGTGGACATGTCTTCGCTACCGCCGTGGAAACTTCCTTTGAGACCGGACCTTCTCATTCAAGGTCCTTTCCAACATCCAAATCTAACTTCTCTGCAGCTGACTGCGTGGAGATTGAACGCTTGATTTTATCGAATCGAGGATTCTCTGATTCTGTTATCAGTACTTTGATACAGGCTAGAAAGCCTGTCACTAGAAAATCTATCATAAGATATGGCATAAATATCTTTATTGGTGTGAATCCAACAAGGGCTACTCATGGAGTAAAGTTAGGATTCTGTTTTTCTCCAAGAAGGATTGGAGAAAGGCTTATCAGCAAGTTCCTTAAAGGGACAAATTTCAGCGTTGTCTATTTCTCTTGTAAGGTGTATCCAGTCCATGGATCATCCATTACTTGTGGAATATTCTCATTCCCAACAGGAAGTTGCAAGAGGACACCCACAGCAGAGCTGTTATATAGCTCCTCCCCTAACTGCCATACCCAGTCATTCTCTTGCAACTCTCAACAAGCATGGAGGTAGTAAGAGAGAGTGGTGAAAAATAGCTAGTTTTTTTCTTCAATCAAAAGTTTGTTATTTTTAAATGGTACCGGAGTTGTACTATTTTATCCCAGGCAGTACATGGAAGAAGAATCTGCCTGAGTTTTCTATGATCTTAGCAGGTTGTAACTAAGATCCATTGCTGTTCTCACATATGTCTGAGGAGAGAGGTAACTTCAGCGGGAGAATGGCGTGCAGGTTACTCTGCTATGAGGTATGTGCAGTTACAATTTTTTATAGAAATGGAAAAGCTAGAAAATGCTGCTGATACCGGATTAATTTAAGTTAAGCCTGAATACAGTGATTTAATAGTGACTGGTATCATGCTTACTCTCATGGGTAATACCCTCATAATATTGCAATATAAAACGTTTGCTGGCATGTTTAATCGTTTTTATATATGCTTTGGTGATAAAACTTTATTGGGGCCTAGAAACAGTTCCTGAGGCTTTCCACTGTTGTAGTATGAGTGGGAGGGGCCTATTTTAGCGCTTTTTTGCGCAGTTAAAATTACAAACTGTGACATCCAGCTTTCCTCAGGAGTCCCCTGTATGCTATAGGACATCTCTAAAGGGCTCAAAGGCTTTCCAAAGTCATTTATTGGGGAAGGTAGGGCCACAGCAGGCTGTGGCAGTTTGTTGTGACTGTTAAAAAACGTCTATAGCAAAGCGTACTACTATCCCTGTCGAGGACAGTTGTGCTTTTTTAGATCCAATGGATAAAAAATTAGGTTACCTTAAGAAAATGTTTATTCAACAAGGTTTTATCCTACAGCCCCTTGCATGCATTGCTCCTGTCACTGCTGCTGCGGCGTTCTGGTTTGAGTCTCTGGAAGAGGCTTTACAGGTAGTGACTCCATTGGATGACATACTTGGCAAGCTTAGAGCACTTAAGCTAGCCAATTATTTTGTTTCTGATGCCATTGTTCATTTGACTAAACTAACGGCTAAGAATTCTGGTTTTGCTATACAGGCACGCAGGGCGCTATGGCTTAAATCATGGTCAGCTGACGTGACTTCAAAATCTAAGCTGCTTAACATTCCCTTCAAGGGGCAGACCCTATTCGGGCCTGGTTTGAAGGAGATTATTGCTGATATCACTGGAGGAAAAGGTCATGCCCTTCCTCAGGACAGGTCCAAATCAAGGGCCAATTTTCGTACCTTTCGAAATTTCAAGGCAGGTGCGGCATCAACTTCCTCTAATGCAAAACAAGAGGGAACTTTTGCTCAGTCCAAGACGGTCTGGAGACCAAACCAGTCCTGGAACAGGACTAGGACAGCATGAAGGAACAGCCCCCTATCCGGTAACGGATCTAGTAGGGGGCAGACTTTCGCTCTGCGTCCCAGGCGTGGGCAAGAGATGTCCAGGATCCCTGGGCGTTGGAAATTATATCCCATGGATATCTTCTGGACTTCAAAGCTTCCCCCCCAAAAGGGAGATTTCACCTTTCACAATTATCTGCAAACCAGATAAAGAGAGGCATTCTTACACTGTGTACAAGACCTCCTAGTTATGGGAGTGATCCATCCAGTTCCAAAGGAGGAACAGGGACAGGGTTTTTACTCAAATCTGTTTGTGGTTCCCAAAAAAGAGGGAACCTTCAGACCAATTTTGGATCTAAAGATCTTAAACAAATTCCTCAGAGTTCCATCATTCAAGATGGAGACTATTCGTACCATCCTACCTATGATCCAGGAGGGTCAACATATGACTACAGTGGATTTAAAGGATGCTTATCTTCACATTCCGATACACAAAGATCATCATCGGTTTCTCAGGTTTGCCTTTCTAGACAGGCATTACCAGTTTGTAGCTTCCCTTTGGATTAGCTACAGCCCCAAGAATCTTTACGAAGGTTCTAGGGTCGCTTCTGGCGGTCCTAAGGCCGCGGGGCATAGCAGTGGCCCCTTATTTAGACGACATCCTGATACAGGCGTCAAACTTCCAAATGCCAAGTCTCATACGGACGTAGTACTGGCATTTCTGAGGTCGCATGGGTGGAAAGTGAACGAGGAAAAGAGTTCTCTATCCCCACTCACAAGAGTTTCCTTCCTAGGGACTCTGATAGATTCTGTAGAAATGAAAATTTACCTGACTGAGTCCAGGTTATCAAAGCTTCTAAATTCCTGCCGTGTCCTTCATTCCATTCCGCGCCCTTCTGTGGCTCAGTGCATGGAAGTAATCGGCTTAATGGTAGCGGCAATGGACATAGTGCCGTTTGCACGCTTACATCTCAGACCGCTGAAACTATGCATGCTCAGTCAGTGGAACAGGGATTACACAGATTTGTCCCCTCTACTAAATCTGGATCAAAAGACCAGGGATTCTCTTCTCTGGTGGCTATCTCGGGTCCATCTGTCCAAAGGTATGACCTTTCGCAGGCCAGATTGGACAATTGTAACAACAGATGCCAGCCTTTTAGGTTGGGGTGCAGTCTGGAACTCCCTGAAGGCCCAGGGATCGTGGACTCAGGAGGAGACACTCCTTCCAATAAATATTCTGGAACTGAGAGCGATATTCAATGCTCTTCAGGCTTGGCCTCAGTTAGCAACTCTGAGGTACATCAGATTTCAGTCGGACAACATCACGGCTGTGGCTTACATCAACCATCAAGGGGGAACAAGAAGTTCCCTAGCGATGTTAGAAGTTTTAAAAATAATTCGCTGGGCAGAGATTCACTCTTGCCCCCTATCAGCTATCCATATCCCAGGTGTAGAGAACTGGGAGGCGGATTTTCTAAGTCGTCAGACTTTTCATCCGGGGGAGTGGGAACTCCATCCGGAGGTGTTTGCACAATTGATTCATCGTTGGGGCAAACCAGAACTGTATCTCATGGCGTCTCGCCAGAATGCCAAGCTTCCTTGTTACGGATCCAGGTCCAGGGATCCCAAGGCGACGCTGATAGATGCTCTAGCAGCGCCCTGGTTTTTCAACCTGGCTTATGTGTTTCCACCGTTTCCTCTGCTCCCTCGACTGATTGCCAAGATCAAGCAGGAGAGAGCATCGGTGTTTTGGATAGCGCCTGCGTGGCCACGCAGGACCTGGTATGCAGACCTAGTGGACATGTCATCCTTTCCACCATGGACTCTGCCACTGAGACAGGACCTTCTAATTCAGGGTCCTTTCAACCATCCAAATCTAATTTCTCTGAGACTGACTGCCTGGAGATTGAACGCTTGATTTTATCAAAGCGTGGCTTCTCTGAGTCAGTCATTGATACCTTAATACAGGCACGAAAGCCTGTCACCAGGAAAATTTACCATAAGATATGGCGTAAATATCTTTATTGGTGTGAATCCAAGGGTTACTCATGGAGTAAGGTCAGGATTCCCAGGATATTATCCTTTCTCCAAGAAGGTTTGGAAAAAGGATTATCAGCTAGTTCTTTAAAAGGAAAGATTTCTGCTCTGTCTATACTTTTGCACAAGCGTCTGGCAGATGTTCCAGACGTTCAGGCATTTTGTCAGGCTTTAGTTAGAATCAAGCCTGTGTTTAAACCTGTTGCTCCGCCATGGAGCTTAAATTTGGTTCTTAAGGTTCTTCAAGGAGTTCCGTTTGAACCACTTCATTCCATAGATATCAAACTTTTATCTTGGAAAGTTCTTTTTTTGGTAGCTATTTCCTCGGCTCGTAGAGTCTCCGAGTTATCTGCCTTACATTGTGATTCTCCTTATCTGATTTTCCATACGGATAAGGTAGTTCTGCGTACCAAACCTGGGTTTTTACCTAAAGTGGTATCTAACAAGAATATCAATCAAGAGATTGTTGTTCCATCCTTGTGTCCTAATCCTTCTTCAAAGAAGGAACGTCTATTACACAATCTGGACGTGGTTCGAGCTTTAAAGTTTTACTTACAAGCTACTAAAGATTTTCGTCAAACATCTGCTTTGTTTGTTGTCTACTTTGGACAGAGGAGAGGTCAAAAGGCTTCAGCAACCTCTCTTTCTTTTTGGCTAAGAAGCATAATCCGCTTAGCCTATGAGACTGCTGGACAGCAGCCTCCTGAAAGGATTACAGCTCATTCTACTAGAGCTGTGGCTTCCACTTAGGCCTTTAAAAATGAGGCTTCTGTTGAACAGATTTGCAAGGCGGCGACTTGGTCTTCGCTTCATACTTTTTCAAAGTTCTACAAATTTGATACTTTTGCTTCTTCGGAGGCTATTTTTGGGAGAGAGGTTTTACAGGCAGTGGTACCTTCCGTTTGAGTACCTGCCTTGTCCCTCCCTTCATCCGTGTACTTTAGCTTTGGTATTGGTATCCCACAAGTAATGGATGATCCGTGGACTGGATACACCTTACAAGAGAAAACACAATTTATGCTTACCTGATAAATTTATTTCTCTTGTGGTGTATGCAGTCCACGGCCCGCCCTGTCATTTTCAGGCAGGTAATTTTTAAATTTAAACTACAGTCACCACTGCACCCTATGGTGTCTCCTTTCTCGGCTTGTTTTCGGTCGAATGACTGGATATGGCAGTTAGGGGAGGAGCTATATAACAGCTCTGCTGTGGGTGTCCTCTTGCAACTTCCTGTTGGGAATGAGAATATCCCACAAGTAATGGATGATCCGTGGACTGGATACACCACAAGAGAAATGCATTTATCAGGTAAGCATAAATTGTGTTTCTTTCATGTAATTAGCAAGAGTCTATGAGCTAGTGACGTATGGGATATACATTCCTACCAGGAGGGGCAAAGTTTCCCAAACCTTAAAATGCCTATAAATACACCCCTCACCACACCCACAATTCAGTTTTACAAACTTTGCCTCCCATGGAGGTGGTGAAGTAAGTTTGTGCTAGATTCTACGTTGATATGCGCTTCGCAGCAGGCTGAAGCCCGGTTTTCCTCTCGGAGTGCAGTGAATGTCAGAGGGATGTGAAGAGAGTATTGCCTATTTGAATACAATGGTCTTCCTCTAGGGGATCTATTTCATAGGTTCTCTGTTATCGGTCGTAGAGATTTCTTCTCCTACCTCCCTTTTCAGATCGACGATATACTCTTATATACCATTACCTCTACTGATTCTCGTTTCAGTACTGGTTTGGCTATATACTTTATGTAGATGAGTGTCTTGGGGTAAGTAAGTCTTATTTCTATTTATGACACTCAAAGCTATGGTTGGGCACTTTATATGTAAAGTTCTAAATATATGTGTTTAAACTTATATTTGCCATGATTCAGGATAATCAGTATTCCTTCATTCAGACTGTCAGTTTCATTATTTGGGATAATGCATATGAATAAATATTTTTTTCTTACCTTGAAAAGTTTCAATTGATTTTTTTTTCCCTGCGGGGGCAGAAAATTATTCAATTTATTGCGTAATTTTTGGCGCAAAATTTTGTCATTTCCGGCGCCGTAGTTGACGCCGGAAGTTTGTTCATAGTTACATCATTTTTTGACGCATGTGTGTTTAGACGTTTTTTCTTTCATGTAATTAGCAAGAGTCCATGAGCTAGTGACGTATGGGATATACATTCCTACCAGGAGGGGCAAAGTTTCCCAAACCTCAAAATGCCTATAAATACACCCCTCACCACACCCACAAATCAGTTTTACAAACTTTGCCTCCTATGGAGGTGGTGAAGTAAGTTTGTGCTAGATTCTACGTTGATATGCGCTCCGCAGCAGGTTGGAGCCCGGTTTTCCTCTCAGCGTGCAGTGAATGTCAGAGGGATGTGAGGAGAGTATTGCCTATTTGAATTCAATGATCTCCTTCTACGGGGTCTATTTCATAGGTTCTCTGTTATCGGTCGTAGAGATTCATCTCTTACCTCCCTTTTCAGATCGACGATATACTCTTATATATACCATTACCTCTACTGATTCTCGTTTCAGTACTGGTTTGGCTTTCTACTACATGTAGATGAGTGTCCTGGGGTAAGTAAGTCTTATTTTCTGTGACACTCTAAGCTATGGTTGGGCACTTTTTTATAAAGTTCTAAATATATGTATTCAAACATTTATTTGCCTTGACTCAGGATGTTCAACATTCCTTATTTCAGACAGTCAGTTTCATATTTGGGATAATGCATATGAATCAATCAATTTTTTCTTACCTTAAAATTTGACTTTTTCCCTGTGGGCTGTTAGGCTCGCGGGGGCTGAAAATGCTTCATTTTATTGCGTCATTCTTGGCGCAGACTTTTTTGGCGCAAATTTTTTTTTCTATTTCCGGCGTCATACGTGTCGCCGGAAGTTGCGTCATTTTTGACGTTTTTTTGCGCCAAAAGTGTCGGCGTTCCGGATGTGGCGTCATTTTTGGCGCCAAAAGAATTTAGGCGCCAAATAATGTGGGCGTCTTATTTGGCGCTAAAAAATATGGGCGTCACTATTGTCTCCACATTATTTAAGTCTCATTATTTATTGCTTCTGGTTGCTAGAAGCTTGTTCACTGGCATTTTTTCCCATTCCTGAAACTGTCATTTAAGGAATTTGATCAATTTTGCTTTATATGTTGTTTTTTTCTATTACATATTGCAAGATGTCCCACGTTGACACTGAGTCAGAAGATACTTCTGGAAAATCGCTGCCTGGTGCTGGATCTACCAAAGTTAAGTGTATCTGCTGTAAACTTGTGGTATCTGTTCCTCCAGCTGTTGTTTGTACTGAATGTCATGACAAACTTGTTAATGCAGATAATATTTCCTTTAGTAATGTTACATTACCTGTTGCTGTTCCATCAACATCTAATACTCAGAGTGTTCCTGATAACATAAGAGATTTTGTTTCTAAATCCATTAAGAAGGCTATGTCTGTTATTCCTCCTTCTAGTAAACGTAAAAAGTCTTTTAAAACTTCTCATTTTTCAGATGAATTTTTAAATGAACATCATCATTCTGATTCTGATAATGGTTCTTCTGGTTCAGAGGATTCTATCTCAGAGGTTGATGCTGATAAATCTTCATATTTATTTAAAATGGAATTTATTCGTTCTTTACTTAAAGAAGTCTTAATTGCATTAGAAATAGAGGATTCTGGTCCTCTTGATACTAAATCTAAACGTTTAAATAAGGTTTTTAAATCTCCTGTAGTTATTCCAGAAGTCTTTCCTGTCCCTGATGCTATTTCTGAAGTAATTTCCAGGGAATGGAATAATTTGGGTAATTCATTTACTCCTTCTAAACGTTTTAAGCAATTATATCCTGTGCCATCTGACAGATTAGAGTTTTGGGACAAAATCCCTAAGGTTGATGGGGCTGTCTCTACTCTTGCTAAGCGTACTACTATTCCTACGGCAGATAGTACTTCCTTTAAGGATCCTTTAGATAGGAAAATTAAATCGTTTCTAAGAAAAGCTTACTTGTGTTCAGGTAATCTTCTTAGACCTGCTATATCTTTAGCGGATGTTGCTGCAGCTTCAACTTTTTGGTTAGAAGCTTTAGCGCAACAAGTAACAGATCATAATTCTCATAGCATTATTAATCTTCTTCAACATGCTAATAATTTTATTTGTGATGCCATCTTTGATATCATTAGAGTTGATGTCAGGTATATGTCTCTAGCTATTTTAGCTAGAAGAGCTTTATGGCTTAAAACTTGGAATGCTGATATGTCTTCTAAGTCTACTTTGCTTTCCCTTTCTTTCCAGGGTAATAAATTATTTGGTTCTCAGTTGGATTCTATTATCTCAACTGTTACTGGAGGGAAAGGAACTTTTTTACCACAGGATAAAAAATCTAAAGGTAAATTTAGGTCTAATAATCGTTTTCGTTCCTTTCGTCACAATAAGGAACAAAAGCCTGATCCTTCATCCACAGGAGCGGTATCAGTTTGGAAACCATCTCCAGTCTGGAATAAATCCAAGCCTTTTAGAAAACCAAAGCCAGCTCCTAAGTCCACATGAAGGTGCGGCCCTCATTCCAGCTCAGCTGGTAGGGGGCAGATTACGTTTTTTCAAAGAAATTTGGATCAATTACATTCACAATCTTTGGATTCAGAACATTGTTTCAGAAGGGTACAGAATTGGCTTCAAGATAAGGCCTCCTGCAAAGAGATTTTTTTCTTTCCCGTGTCCCAGTAAACCCAGCGAAGGCTCGAGCATTTCTGAAATGTGTTTCAGATCTAGAGTTGGCTGGAGTAATTATGCCAGTTCCAGTTCTGGAACAGGGGCTGGGGTTTTATTCAAATCTCTTCATTGTACCAAAGAAGGAGAACTCCTTCAGACCAGTTCTGGATCTAAAAATATTGAATCGTTATGTAAGGATACCAACATTCAAAATGGTAACTGTAAGGACTATCCTGCCTTTTGTTCAGCAAGGGCATTATATGTCCACAATAGATTTACAGGATGCATATCTGCATATTCCGATTCATCCAGATCACTATCAGTTTCTGAGATTCTCTTTCCTAGACAAGCATTACCAGTTTGTGGCTCTACCGTTTGGCCTAGCAACAGCTCCAAGAATTTTTACAAAGGTTCTCGGTGCCCTTCTGTCTGTAATCAGAGAACAGGGTATTGTGGTATTTCCTTATTTGGACGATATCTTGGTACTTGCTCAGTCTTCATATTTAGCAGAATCTCATACGAATCGACTTGTGGTGTTTCTTCAAGATCATGGTTGGAGGATCAATTTACAAAAAAGTTCATTGTTTCCTCAGACAAAGGTAACCTTTTTAGGTTTCCAGATAGATTCAGTGTCCATGACTCTGTCTTTGACAGACAAGAGACGTCTGAAATTGATATCAGCTTGTCGAAACCTTCAGTCACAATCATTCCCTTCGGTAGCCTTATGCATGGAAATTCTAGGTCTTATGACTGCTGCATCGGACGCGATCCCCTTTGCTCGTTTTCACATGCGACCTCTTCAGCTCTGTATGCTGAACCAGTGGTGCAGGGATTACACAAAGATATCTCAATTAATATCTTTAAAACCGATTGTACGACACTCTCTGACGTGGTGGACAGATCACCATCGTTTAGTTCAGGGGGCTTCTTTTGTTCTTCCGACCTGGACTGTAATTTCAACAGATGCAAGTCTGACAGGTTGGGGAGCTGTGTGGGGGTCTCTGACAGCAAAAGGGGTTTGGGAATCTCAGGAGGTGAGATTACCGATCAATATTTTGGAACTCCGTGCAATTTTCAGAGCTCTTCAGTCATGGCCTCTTCTAAAGAGAGAATCGTTCATTTGTTTTCAGACAGACAATGTCACAACTGTGGCATACATCAATCATCAAGGAGGGACTCACAGTCCTCTGGCTATGAAAGAAGTATCTCGAATACTGGTATGGGCGGAATCCAGCTCCTGTCTAATTTCTGTGGTTCATATCCCAGGTATAGACAATTGGGAAGCGGATTATCTCAGTCGCCAAACGTTACATCCGGGCGAATGGTCTCTTCACCCAGAGGTATTTCTTCAGATTGTTCAAATGTGGGGACTTCCAGAAATAGATCTGATGGCTTCTCATCTAAACAAGAAACTTCCCAGGTATCTGTCCAGATCCAGGGATCCTCAGGCGGAAGCAGTGGATGCATTGTCACTTCCTTGGAAGTATCATCCTGCCTATATCTTTCCGCCTCTAGTTCTTCTTCCAAGAGTAATCTCCAAGATTCTGAAGGAATGCTCGTTTGTTCTGCTGGTGGCTCCAGCATGGCCTCACAGGTTTTGGAATGCGGATCTTGTCCGGATGGCCTCTTGCCAACCATGGACTCTTCCGTTAAGACCAGACCTTCTGTCACAAGGTCCTTTTTTCCATCAGGATCTCAAATCCTTAAATTTAAAGGTATGGAGATTGAACGCTTGATTCTTAGTCAAAGAGGTTTCTCTGACTCTGTGATTAGTACTATGTTACAGGCTCGTAAATCTGTATCTAGAAAGATATATTATCGAGTTTGGAAGACTTACATTTCTTGGTGTCTTTCTCATCAATTTTCCTGGCATTCTTTTAGCATTCCGAGAATTCTACAGTTTCTTCAGGATTGTTTGGATAAAGGTTTGTCTGCAAGTTCCTTGAAAGGACAAATCTCTGCTCTTTCTGTTCTTTTTCACAGAAAGATTGCTAATCTTCCTGATATTCATTGTTTTGTGCAAGCTTTGGTTCGTATAAAGCCTGTCATTAAGTCAATTTCTCCTCCTTGGAGTTTGAATTTGGTTCTGGGGGCTCTTCAAGCTCCTCCGTTTGAACCTATGCATTCATTGGACATTAAAATACTTTCTTGGAAAGTTTTGTTTCTTTTGGCCATCTCTTCTGCTAGAAGAGTTTCTGAATTATCTGCTCTTTCTTGTGAGTCTCCTTTTCTGATTTTTCATCAGGATAAGGCGGTGTTGCGAACTTCTTTTCAATTTTTACCTAAGGTTGTGAATTCTAACAACATTAGTAGAGAAATTGTGGTTCCTTCATTGTGTCCTAATCCTAAGAATTCTAAGGAGAGATCATTGCATTCTTTGGATGTAGTTAGAGCTTTGAAATATTATGTTGAAGCTACTAAGAATTTCCGAAAGACTTCTAGTCTATTTGTTATCTTTTCCGGTTCTAGGAAAGGTCAGAAGGCCTCTGCCATTTCTTTGGCATCTTGGTTGAAATCTTTAATTCATCATGCTTATGTCGAGTCGGGTAAAACTCTGCCTCAAAGGATTACAGCTCATTCTACTAGGTCAGTTTCTACTTCCTGGGCGTTTAGGAATGAAGCTTCGGTTGATCAGATTTGCAAAGCAGCAACTTGGTCTTCTTTGCATACTTTTACTAAATTCTACCATTTTGATGTGTTTTCTTCTTCTGAAGCTGTTTTTGGTAGAAAAGTACTTCAGGCAGCTGTTTCAGTATGATTCTTCTGCTTATAATTTCAGTTTTTTTTTCATTATAAGATTTAAAACTTTATTTTTGGGTGTGGATTTTTTTCAGCGGAATTGGCTGTCTTTATTTTATCCCTCCCTCTCTAGTGACTCTTGCGTGGAAGATCCACATCTTGGGTAGTCATTATCCCATACGTCACTAGCTCATGGACTCTTGCTAATTACATGAAAGAAAACATAATTTATGTAAGAACTTACCTGATAAATTCATTTCTTTCATATTAGCAAGAGTCCATGAGGCCCATCCTTTTTTGCGGTGGTTATGATTTTTTTGTATAAAGCACAATTATTCCAATTCCTTATATTTATGCTTCGCACTTTTTTCTTATCACCCCACTTCTTGGCTATTCGTTAAACTGATTTGTGGGTGTGGTGAGGGGTGTATTTATAGGCATTTTGAGGTTTGAGAAACTTTGCCCCTCCTGGTAGGAATGTATATCCCATACGTCACTAGCTCATGGACTCTTGCTAATATGAAAGAAATGAATTTATCAGGTAAGTTCTTACATAAATTATGTTTTTGCGCCAAAAAACGTGGCCGTCGTTTTTGGCGTCAGAGGATGTGGTGTCATACTTGGCGCCAAAAAATATGGGCGTTGTTCTTGGCGCCAATAATGTGGGCGTCGTACTTGGTGCCAAAAATGTGGGCATCATACTTGTTCCACTTTTTAAATAACAGATTTGTAAATAGTGGGCGCTTAAAGCAGGAGATTCAGTTAATATGCGAAACAATTATAGTGCCCTCTGTGGGGAATAGATCAGACTTTGGGGAATAATATCCAGTCTACTACCGTTATAGTTATATTAAAATATTTAGTTAATAAGGGGGGGTAATTTGGAGGGGGGGTAATTTTGAAAATAAACTTTTAAAGAAAGAAGCTGAGTTAATTTATAATTTTAATACACTGTACCCCAACGGCCTCAACTCGGAATTGGAATTGGCCCCTTTTTTAATGTAATTTTTAATGTAATTTTTAATGTGATTTTTAATGTAATTATTATGAAATTTATTGTTATCATCCAATGTGTTGCTGTTTATATAATTTGCTTATAAAATGAGTTATCCCAATACGATATTTATTAGATTTAATACATACATCCAACATTAGATTCCCTTGCTATATATGTCTCTTATAGTATACCTCCACCATTAAATACTACATGTTTTAAAAAATGCCTTTATTAAAAATGTTTTTATTTTTTACTTTCCATGTCCTTAGATAGTTAATATTAGTATTTTAAATAAATATAAACTCCCCCCTCTAGCTAAAATCATTGAAATTAATTTTTTCTGTAAAGTGTCATCATTTTTAACGAGAATATGCATTAATTCTGTTTATTTATTAATATTATATTTTTGATTTTAGAGTAGTAATTTATTATGTATATCATTATTTTTTATGTTTATCACTATTTTGTTACATTCAAAATTGAAATAGCCCATACATGAATTTGTTTATGAATGATTGTGGAGTGGTTTACAATTGATGAAGCATGTGTTTGTATTGATTCCCACATTTAACGTAAACTGGAAGGAAATGAACATTTGACGAATCAGGAGCTACAGCGGGGTTTTTAAGAGAGCACAGGTGCAGGGTAAAATATCTTGATAAAGACCCACACGGGTTGAAACGCGTTGAAGAATCACCCTGTGACTACACACAAAAAATTGCCTTTTTCTGCTACTAGTCTATTTGATAGACAAAGACTGGAGGATAATCCTTTTAGCGCGTACTGAGTAAGTACTGAAGAGCGGTAACAGAACCAGGACCAGAGGTCTTCCTACACCTCGTAATAGACTTGCGCAAGTCTGATTCACCTGGAGGTTCCGGAAATCAGGTGACGTAGGAGTCTTGGAAGCCACCGGCGTGCGGTCGATTGTTTGCAGCGGAGCGGCTGAAATACAAGTGAAGTAACGGTAAGAAGGCGGATAGCCTTAAAAACATACAGGATCGTAACGGAGATCTCCGTAAAGTATTGAAGTCTTACGGACTACTCTTTTGCAAACTGAATACAGCGCCGGTGAAATAAGACCGACGGCTGTTGTCATTGGAGATAATCAGTTTTCTTTTAAAGAAAGACTTGGCACTTTACCTTGCTGTAGCGAACCTGTCAAAGATTATATTGTGCACAAACTTTTATCTTAAAAATCTTTTATCAGGAACAGACAATATTACCTTATTCCTTTTGGAAATATATTGCTCCTTTTGGAAATATATTGCACCTTCTGGTTTTGATATTAATTCAAGCTTGCATTTATATTGTTTTTATATAATTTTCTAGACTGTAATTGTTTTAGGGAGTGTGTGAACGGCTGAAAGAACAACTATAGTTGGGAGTGAATGTGTATTGTTTTAGATATTGCATATTAATTATTGTCTTAATCTTGAATATTAACTATCATTTTGAAATTGTCCATAAAATAAAAAATTTTTAACATACCAGATCTGTTTATTAACTAAATATTTTAATATAACTATAACGGTAGTAGACTGGATATTATTCCCCAAAGTCTGATCTATTCCCCACAGAGGGCACTATAATTGTTTCGCATATTAACTGAATCTCCTGCTTTAAGCGCCCACTATTTACAAATCTGTTATTTAAATTGTTACTATCCAGGAAGGGGATAGTTTTAAGTGAGGCTTTGGAGATTAGATTCAGCGCTTCACCCACATTACTGTTTTTTAAAATTAGTTCCTTTATCTTCCACGGGGTGTAAGCAGCAGAATCACTGTTAATATGGATATTTTTAACTATAGAGATAAATTGTTCTCTGAGATCAATAAGGATTTTAAACAACCTGAAGAATGTTTTGATCAAGCTGATATCTTAAAACTATTAGGTGAATTGGAAAAAGTGCTGAACAAAGAACTTAGGCAGAAGATGGAATTGATTGTTTTAGATAGATATTTGGATCAAGATATAATTCCAAGAGGCCTTAAATTAAAAAAGAGTTGTACTTTTGAACTCAGTGAACCATTACAATTAGAATAGGATAGTGTTTTGAAAGGAGCATCAAAAGGTTTAATTGAAGTGATTAAAAAATCAAGAAATGAAAGTATTGAACAAATGAATAATGAAATATTAAACATTAAAGGAAAGTTAGAAGTGATAAAGGAAGATCAGGCCCTAAAGGAAAGACAACATGTAATCATTGAAAGATTAGAGAACACTAAAAAGGAAATAATAGTAGCCAAATATAAGAAATTTAAAAGAGATATTACAGAATCAGCAAATACACAGAGAGACACTGAACCTATGAATGTTGTTAAAGAACTGGGGAATGAAAGAGTGGAGAATAACTCATGGGAACCCAAGAACAGGAAAGCTGTTAACTATTATAATAGAGAATATAATAACTATGAAGATAGAAATGGAGGTTATAATAATGGGAGTTATAGGAATAGATTTCAAGGAGGATGGAACCGGAATTATGATAGAAGGTTCAATAATTATAATCATAGATATAATGGGCAAAATTATTTTAGAGGTAGGGATTACCAATGGAGGGAGAACCCTAATGGATATAGGGATGAAAGTTTAAACGACTTCCAGAGAAATAGAAATGGAGGCTATATGAGAAATAAGAATGGTGATCATTATGGAAGGGAAGGGAACAATTACCAACAAGGGGGTTTCAACCAACAAAAAAGAAGGGATGAAAATTCATTTGCAAAGAGACATTTGGATATACCAACATCAAATAGATTCACCCCCCTAAGCGAGTTGAAAGAAAATCAATTTGGGGCAGGTAATAGTGTGAAACAAATAGAATTAACCAGGGAAGAAAAGGATTTTTTAGACCGAAGCCCCCGAAGGGAGGGACGCCCATTACCTCAAAAAAACCAGAGTATACAAGAAAAAGAAGAAAGGGTTTTAGGATCAAGAGAAAGAAAAAGACAACTAGAGGAGTTAGAGGAGGAAGGGGAAAGAATGGAAAGAATAGAAGCCAAAAGACAGAAATAATTAAGAAAGATAAAATAGGGATTTTTAATTTGAGTAATAAAATTTTAAGTAAAGATGAGGAGAGGGTTTTAAATTTAGGGTTATCATTTGCCCCATCCAGAACTTTAAATAAATTTGAGACTTACATTAATGTGAAGAAGTACGTGAGGAACCTAACTCTCAAACGGTTCTTTCTAAAAAACCCCATTGAAAAATATATATGTAATGATAGAGCCACCACGAATGTGGATAAATTTGAACATACTAATTTAAAATTAAAGTCAAACTTTTATCCGAAAAATGATAGAGGAAGCAATTTAGAGACCTTCGAAAAAATGGTCCTAATGGACTTAAGGAAAAGTGAAGGGAGAAAGAATAAATGTAAAAGAAATTTAAATAAAAAGGATAAAGAATTATTAGAACTACTACAAAACAATAGTGATATCACATTCAAAATGGCTGATAAAGGAGGAGGCCTGGTCATCATGGACAGTAAAAATTACAAAAATGAGGCAGAGAGATTACTAAATGATAGAAAGACTTATAAGAAGCTAGATATGGATCCAACTAAGAAGTTTGTAACTAAATTACTTAAAATTATAGATAAAGGGAAGGATAAAGGGATTTTAACAGAAAAAGAATATTTATATATTAAACCTCAACATCCAAGGATTCCCATATTTTACTTTTTGCCTAAGGTGCATAAAAGTTTAGTTAACCCCCCAGGTAGGCCCATCGTCTCGGGGATTGATTCCATTACATCCAAGCTTTCTCAGTATGTGGACAAGTTCCTCCAAAAATATGTAGGAAGTTTAGACTCTTATTTGAAAGACTCTACTAGTGTTTTAAGAATACTAAAAGAAATAGAATGGGAGGATGGCTTTTTTATGGCCACCTGTGATGTGTCATCTTTGTACACAAATATTAAACACAATCTAGGATTAGAAGCTGTGGAGTATTTTTTATCTAAAGATGAAAGTATAGTTGAGGATCAGAAGGAATTTATATTAGAAAGTATTAGTTTTATATTGGAGCATAATTACTTTTCCTTCGATGGAAATTATTTCCAGCAAATAGAAGGTACAGCCATGGGCACGAGATTCGCGCCGAGCTACGCAAGCTTGTTTATGGGAGAATGGGAACAGAGGTTTCTCCAGTTTGCTGAGCTCGGTGCGAATCTCGTGCTTTTTAAAAGATACATAGATGACATTTTAATCATTTGGCGTGGAAGTGAAGAATCTCTCATAGATTTATTTAACACTATGAACAGTAATGATAGGGGCCTGACTTTTACATATAATATTAGTAAGGAAAAAATAACTTTCCTGGATTTAGATTTAGTTGTGGAGAATAAAGAATGCATAACTAAAACCCATTTTAAACCCACGGATGCGAATAACTACATCCATGCCACTAGCTGCCATTATAAGAGATGGATAGACAATATTCCGGTTGGTCAATGTCTAAGGATTCGAAAAAATTGTTCTAGATTAATGGATTTCGAGGAACAAATAGAAATATTGGAAGATAGGTTTAAAGATAGAGGATATCAGGAGAAGAATATTAAAGCAGCTATCACAAGGGCTAGGGATACAGAGAGAAATTCCCTTTTAGAATATAAAAATAAAAAATCTGAGAAGCAAGAAATGATAGATGTTCCATTTATCACTACATATAGTGAGGATCATGGGATGATGAGGAAAATCCTAAGAAAGCACTGGCACCTTATAAAAAATGATCCTGTGATTGGAGATAAGCTCCCCCCATACCCAAGGATAGTGTATAAAAAAACAAAAAATTTTAAATCAATTTTAGCTCCCAGTGAATTCAAACGGAAAAAAGAAAGACCCTTGAAAGACAAGGATCTAAGAGGAGAAGAAATAAGATGCTTCTTCCCCTGTGTCACTTGTAAAGCCTGTAGAAATGGGATTAAAAAGAAGGATGTAGTTATCAACACAGTCTCAGACCCCCTTTCCCCCCAAACCCTCCTTTACCTCACGCCTCATACCCTTCCCATTCACTCCTCCCGTTTCCCCCCTCCTTTTGTTACTGAGGATAGTGGTCCGTGTTGGGGAGCTCTCCCTGGCCTATATTCATCTGGACTGTTCCTGATCGTGAGCCAAGGGGTAAAGACTTAACTTATGTTGAAACAGTTGTGTTTTTGTTCACTGGGACTTTGTTGTTTTAGCCCTGCTGCATGTTACTGTTTGCCCTTTTTCCTCCCATTTGTTATCTACCATCACAGGTAACTAGACTAGTCTCATAGACATTGGGCAGAATTCAGCTTAATATATGTCATATAAACTTTGTCGGGACTGGGTGTTATCAATTTTAAGGGCTAATGATGATGTAACTATGATCAACACAGTCTCAGCCCACCATCCCCCATACACCCCCTTTTCCCCCAATCCCTCCTTTACCTCACCGTTCATACCCTTCCCATTCACTCCTCCCGTTTCCCCCTCCTTTTACAGGTCCCCACCTGAAACTCCCACACATCTTACGAAAAGATACCTAGAGCTCTATGCAACACCAATCATTCCCCACACAAGGTGTATAGTTCTACAAATACACTACATGTTGGATTTGTTTATAATTCATGTCTACCTTATCTTGTTATGTTTTTTAATATGGAATATGTGATGTCTCATGCTTTTTACTGGACAATGTTCAAATCTATCTTGCTTTGCAAAATTGAAGTATGCTTGCTATATGAATCTTTATATATACAGAAATACATTTTAGTAGATGGATAGGTCAAATCTTAAAATTCTTTCCCACAATGTTAAGGGGCTTAACATCCCACAAAAGAGAACCATCGCTCTTAAAGACTACAAAAGGCTTAAATGTGATATTGTAATGCTACAAGAGACCCATTTCAGACGGGGGCGGGAACCTCATGCCTCCTTTAAGAAATTTGGAACAGTATTTTTCTCCTCCAATAGTTCCAAACATAATGGAGTTTGCACAATAATTAATAAAAACCTCCCCTTCCAGGTGAATTCAATAGATAAGGATAAACAGGGAAGGTACCTGATTATCTCTGGGCTTTTGCACAGCAAACCTATAACTCTAGTCAACATATACGCCCCTAGTTCGGATGCCCTTGGTTTCTTTCAGCAGTTATGTAACAAGCTCCTGGAGTCCTCTAAGGGTAGTCTAATTGTTGGAGGCGACTTCAATATCGCCCTAGACCCAACAGTGGATTGCTCGGCCGGCACATCGGCCGTCCCCACCAAAACCTTAAAATTCATTAGGTCCAAGTTAACTTCCCTGGCCTTGCATGATGTCTGGCGACTCCACCACCCACTCGAGAAAAACTTCACCTTTTACTCTCACCCACACCAAAGCTATTCTAGAATAGATTACATACTAACAGATGTCACTAGCCTGGTCCGCGCCCGGCACTCCGAAATACACCCAATAACGTGGTCTGACCATGCTATGGTTAGCTGCACATTTAATTATTCCATAGGTGCCCATCAATCAAGATCCTGGAGATTAGACGAGTCCCTATTAAAGGACCCATTGATACGGATTCACATAACTAAGGCCATCGAGGACTACTTTAAGATAAATAATACCCCGGACGTTTGCCAGCAACACATATGGAATGCACACAAATGCGTCCTCAGGGGTGAGCTGATTGCTCTTAAAGCGGCCAGCATAAAACAACAACAATATTACTTAACATCCCTACTTACTGACTTAAACAAACTCCAAGAAATACATAAACTATTCCCGAAAGACCGATCTCTCCTAGAAAGCCTAGAACACAAACGCTCACAGCTTAACTGCTATCTGGGGAAGGAAGCCAAACGCAATGCACTCTTCCTTAAGAAAACATTCTACGAAGGTGCTAACAAACAGGGCAAACTCCTAGCTAGGCAGCTCAGAAGAAAAACCCTCAGCAGATATATTATGCACATTAAGGACGATAAGGGAAATGACTGGCACACATCAAAAGACATAGCTGACAGCTTCAGGCACTACTACCACTCACTGTATAATTTGTCCACAGATGTACACCCCCCTACACATACGGCAATTCAAGGCTACTTGGCTCAACTGCACCTTCCCCAAATTAGTGACGACAAGAGATCCAACCTGGACTCCCCCATCTCGATAGAAGAAGTCAAATTAGCTATTAAAACATTGAAAACGGGTAAATCCCCAGGTCCAGATGGATTTAGCAACACCTACTACACAACATTCAGAGATATCTTGATACCCCACCTTTTAGCATACTTTCAAAGTATTGATCAAGATAAGCCCTTCCCTCCCACAGCCCTACAAGCCAACGTCACGTTAATCCCAAAGCCGAACAAACCTACCACATCTATCTCTAATTACAGACCGATCTCCCTTCTGAATACAGATATAAAGATCTTCGCTAAGGTCATAGCCAATAGACTTAATCTAATACTCCCCCATATTATACATTGTGACCAAGTTGGCTTTGTACCTTACCAAGAAGCTAGGGACAATACGGTGCGCAACCTACACCTTCTTTGGCACGCCAAGACAAATCATATCCCCTCCCTCTGGATTTCCACCGATGCAGAAAAGGCCTTCGATAGAGTCGGATGGCCTTTTCTTAAGGCAACCTTGCAGGCCTTTGGCTTTGGTGATAAAATACTGTATAGAATATTTGCGTTATATAATAAACCTAGCTCCAGAATACAGAAAACTTTTCCCACAGACCAATAATCGCTGCTGGAGGTGTGGACATGTTGGCAGCGGCATGAGTCATATGTGGTGGTGGTGCTCCCAGATAAATTCGTTGTGGCGCACAATAATTACTGAAATAGAACATATTTTCCAAATTAGCCTCCCACTGGACCCCCTTGTGTGGTTATTGAACAAATCAATTAAACTTCCTCAACCTCATTTTAAATCCATGTTAAAAATTATGACAAATAGCCTAAAAGTGCTGATTGCTCAAAACTGGAGATCATCAGAAATTCCATCTCTGGCCCTATGGCGTAGCAAGGTCACAGATTTGATTGAACTGGAGGAATATGGCTCCTATTTACAAGATAAAAGGGAACAATTCATAGAGTTACAAGAACTATGGGCAAATTATATCAAATACAATAAACCCCAACCTAGTCCATCCGGCAACACATAGAGGTTTTCTAATCGGCCATGTAGCAAGAACTTACCCAAGCATTAACGTAGCCAATGATTAATACTTTCAGGTAGATTTTAGTTCATAAAGAGATAAGCATTGAGATGTCTTTATTTTTGTCACTGTTATCTTGTTATTGTATTAGAAAAAGGTTAAAACAAGAGTCTATGATGCACGGTTTATGTTTTATATTTCTTTTTGTGAAACTGACAATGCGATTACCATAATTGTATTCTCATTTGTTTATTTTATCGATTTCCTTGTATCGTGGATTCTTAATAAAAAAAGTTTGGAAAAAAACAAAAACTAAACTATATTACAAAAAAACAATAAATTACAAAAAATAAAAAATAATTACAAGAAGTTTAAACTAATTACACCTAATCTAAGCCCCCTAATAAAATAAAAAAAAAACCAAAATAAAAAATTCCCTACCCTATTCTAAGCTACCAAAGTAATCAACTCTATTACCAGCCCATAAAAGGGCTTTTTGCGGGGCATTGCCCCAAAGTAATCAGCTCTTTTACCTGAAAATAAAAATACAATACCCCCCAACATTACAACCCACCACCCACATACCCCTACTCTAACCCACCCAAACCCCCCTTAAAAAAACCTATCGCTAACCCCCTGAAGATCATCCTACCTTGAGTCGTCTTCAAGCAGCCGAGCCAATTTCTTCATCCAAGGTGCGCAGAGGAGGTCCTTGATCCAGTAGAAGTCTTCATCCAAGCGGCAAAGAAGAGGTCCTCCATCCGGTAGAAGTGATCATCCAGGCGGCGTCTTCAATCTTCATCCATCCGGAGCGGAGCCATCTTCAACGGAGCCGAAGAAGAGCCATCCTCTTCAACCGACGACTTCCCGACGAATAAAATTTCCTTTAAGGGACATCATCCAAGATGGCGTCCCTTCAATTCCGATTGGATGATAGAATTCTATCAGCCAATCAGAATTAAGGTAGAAAAAATCTGATTGGCTGATGCAATCAGCCAATCAGATTGAAGTTCAATCCAATTGGCTGATCCAATCAGCCAATCGTATAGAACTTGCATTCTATTGGCTGATCGGAACAGCCAATAGAATGTGAGTTCAATATGATTGGCTGATTGGATCAGCCAATCGGATTGAACTTCAATCTGATTGGCTGATTGCTTCAGCCAATCAGATTTTTTCTACCTTAATTCCGATTGGCTGATAGAATTCTATCAGCCAATTGGAATTGAAGGGACGTCATCTTGGATGACATCCCTTAAAGGAACCTTCATTCGTCGGGAAGTCGTCGGTTGAAGAGGATGGCTCCGTTGAAGATGGCTCCGCTCCGGATGGATGAAGATTGAAGACGCCGCCTGGATGAACACTTCTACCGGATGGAGGACCTCTTCTTTGCCGCTTGGATGAAGACTTCTACCGGCTCAAGGACCTCCTCTGCACACCTTGGATGAAGAATTCGGCTCGGCTGGTGAAGACGACTCAAGGTAGGATGATCTTCAGGGGGTTTGCAATATTTTTTTTTAAGGGGGGGTTTGGGTGGGTTAGAGTAGGGGTATGTGGGGGGTGGGTTGTAATGTTGGGGGGGTATTGTATTTTTATTTTCAGGTAAAAGAGCTGATTACTTTGGGGCAATGCCCTGCAAAAAAGCCTCTTTAAGGGCTGGTAATAGAGCTGATTACTTTGGTAGTTTAGAATAGAGTAGGGAATTTTTTTATTTTGGGGGGCTTTTATTTTATTAGGGGGCTTAGTTTAGGTGCAATTAGTTTAAACTTCTTGTAATTCTTTTTTATTTTTTGTAATTTAGTGGGTTTTTTTTGTATTATAGAATAGTTTACTGTATTGTATTTTATTTTAGGTAATTGTAGGTAATTTATTTAATTAATTTATTGATAGTGTAGTGTTAGGTGTATTTGTAAATTAGGTTATGATTTTTTTTACAGGTAATTTTGTACTTATTTTAACTAGGTAGCTATTAAATAGTTATTAACTATTTAATAGCTATTGTACCTAGTTAAAATAAATACAAAGTTGCCTGTAAAATAAATTTAAATCCTAAAATAGCTACAATGTAATTATTAGTTATATTGTAGCTATATTAGGGTTTATTTTATAGGTAAGTATTTAGTTTTAAATAGGAATAATTTAGTTATTTTTAGGAATATTATTTCTTTTCATTTAAATTATATTTATGTTAAGGGGGTGTTAGGATTAGACTTAGGTTTAGGGGTTAATAAATTTATTATGGTAGCGGCGACGTTGCAGGCAGGAGATTAGGGGTTAATAATTGTAGGTAGGTGGCGATGATGTTAGGGAGGGCAGATTAGGGGTTAATACTATTTATTATAGTGTTTGCGAGGCGGGAGTGCGGCGGTTTAGGGGTTAATACATTTATTATAGTGGCGGCGAGGTCCGGTCGGCAGATTAGGGGTAATAAGTGTAGGTAAGGTAGCGGCGACGTTGGGGGGCAGATTAGGGGTTAATAAATATAATATAGGGGTCGGCGGTGTTAGGGGCAGCAGATTAGGGGTTCATAGGGATAATGTAGGTTGCGGCGGTTTCCGGAGCGGCAGATTAGGGGTTAATAATATAATGCAGGTGTCAGCGATAGCGGGGCGGCAGATTAGGGGTTAATAAGTGTAAGGTTAGGGGTGTTTAGACTCAGGGTACATGTTAGGGTGTTAAGTGCAGACTTAGAGAGTGTTTCCCCATAGGAAACAATGGGGCTGCGTTAGGAGCTGAACGCGGCTTTTTTGCAGGTGTTAGGTTTTTTCAGCCCAAAATGCCCCATTGTTTCCTATGGGGATATCGTGCATGAGCACGTTTTTCCAGCTTACCGCTACCGTAAGCAACGCTGGTATTGAGGGTTGAAGTGGAGCTACATTAGGCTCAATGCTCCCTTTTCTAAGCCTAACGCAGCCCCTCAGACAACTTTAAATACCAGTGTTGTTGGAAGGGTGCATTGGGAAAAAAAGCAGCGTTAGCTACGCGGGTCTTTACCGACAAAACACTAAATCTAGCCGAATAACTTTTAATTGAAGCAATTATACTAATGAATTTAATGTTTCTATTTAAAATTTAAATGCACTCATGCACAGTTCAATGTTGACCTTTTTATTCCTTTAATTTAATTGGTCAATATTGTCATTGTGTTTTTTCAGTGATCACAATCCTAAAATGCTTCTGCCATTAATACCTCTGAACCCTTTAAATGTATTGCTTCCTAAAAACAATATGAAATATTTACCTGCATCCTTAACCTTGTGGCTCTGTAATAAAAAAATAAACAAATGCATGTAATTAATGGAAAACAAAATGGCTATTTTAGGGGTTTACTAATTACATCACAGGTTGTAGGGTTTTGTATGTTGATTGATGCCTTAACAGTATGTGGTGATACTAATAAGGGACAAGTTGTAAATAACCAGTGTTGATCCAATACAATAGATATATGTGTGTGTGTCTTAGTTAGGAATTTGAACAGTTGCATTATTGGTAAAATAGGTTGTATGTTTTTTAGGGTATAGATTTAACTAATGTTTAGGGTAAATGTGCTTATCTCTATTATTTGTTTTTAGTTAGTAATTGATTAAGCAGGAAGTTTTTCTATCTGGTGATGTAACTTCCTAACATCATTCAATTTGGCGGAGGGTAATTTTAGCAAGTTTTGCCCTTGTGCAAAACCAATGTTACATTTGAAAGCTTTGGAGTACTCTCTAATCAGTTGAAAAGTGTTGTCCAGTGTATAGAAAATCCTTTAACTGTCGAATGCCACTGCAAATGTGTTGTTAAGGATTGGGAATTTGGACTGTGATCTGAAAAACAGGACTGGCTGCACATCTACAGCTGTTAACATGTCAATAACTATCAAACAATAGATTGTGATCAATTCCATCATTAGTTAAAGTGGCAATAAACCCAAAACTTGAAGCTGCATGAAACTGAGAAGCATTTTGTTATGAATGGTGCAGTTTTGTTTTGTTAAATGCATATATTTGTATACATTTTCTTGGCTCCCAGAACAAAAGGGCCCTTGCAAACCCTTCACATGTATATTTACATGTATAATGTATATGCTATATGAAACATGTATTATTATTCTTAGAACTTTTTTTTTTAAACACAGGTCCAAATTATTTTTTAATCTCTATTCATTTTTTCTTTACAATATATAACTCTATATAAATATATATTTATAGATGCAAATTAAAATGATTAGATTTATAAAGCACTTTTCTTTCATGATTCACATAGAGCATACGTTTTAAACAATTTTCCAATTTACATCTATTATCAGTGTTGCTTAGTGATGTCGCAAACATAAAATTTGGGTTCGCAAATGGCGAACGCGAACTTCTGCAAAAGTTTGCGAACCGGACGAACCGCCATAAACTTCAATGGGCAAGCGAAATTTAAAATCCACAGGGACTCTTTCTGGCCAGAATAGTGATGGGAAAGTTGTTTTAAGGGAACTAACACCTGGACTGTGGCATGCCGGAGGGGGATCCATGGTAAAACTCCCATGGAAAATTACATAGTTGATGCAGAGTCTGGTTTTAATCCATAAAGGGCATAAATCACCTAACATTCCTAAATTTTTTGGAATAACGTGCTTTAAAACATCAGGTATGATGTTGTATCGATCAGGTAGTGTAAGGGTTACGCCCACTTCACAGTGACAGACCAAACTCCTGCAGCGGGTACAACATCATCATCATCACACCGTACGTCCATGTGTGTAATGCTGTCTGACTGAGACATATCCCTGTTATCTACATCCTCTGGCAATAATGGTTGCGCATCACTCATTTCTTCCAACTGATGTGTAAATAACTCCTCTGACAGATCAAGTGAAGCGGCTGTGGTGCTAGTGTTGGTGGTGGCGGCAGGCAGGCGAGTGGTAACTTGAGAGGTGCCCAGAGCTAAGCTGGAGGGCTGGGGAGGATGGTGCGTCAAGGTTCCGAGCGGAAGCTGTAGAAGATTGGGTGTCCTGTGTTAGAGAGTCAACTATGTCCTCAGAACTTTTTGAGTTCAGGGTACGTGGCCTCTGAACACTGGGCATTATTCTAGGGCCAAAGGGAATCACAGCACCACGACCACGACAGCCCCTGCGGGGTGGCCTGCCTCTACCTGTCATTTTTTTTTCGATTAGTGGTACTATGCGTGCAAGCTACTGTGACAACAGATATGAGTAGCACTGTGCACTGGCAGAAGTTGGCAGAGTAGACACTGTAGGCCTGACACACACGCTTGCAGACAACTAACTGCTATTCAATCTATTACAGTCAAAATTGATTTTTTTTTTTTTTTTTATGTACACTACTGTTACACCAGATATGAGTTGCACTGGTGTGACACTGTGCCCTGGCAGGCCCTGAAACGCATACGCGTGAAGGAAACTGACTGCTATTATTTCACAGTCAAATTTCTAGTTTTTTTTAACCCCTTAAGGACCAAGGCCATTTTTCAATTTCTTTCCCTTAAGGACCAGGGCTATTTTTACATTTCTGCAGTGTTTGTGTTTAGTTGTAATTTACCTCTTACTTATTTACTGTACCCACACATATTATATCCCGTTTTTCTCGCCACTAAATGGACTTTCTAAAGATATCATTGTTTTCATCATATCTTATAACTTATTATTAAAAATATTATAAAATATGAGGAAAAAATGGAAAAAAACACACTTTTTCTAACTTTGACCCCCAAAATCTGTTACACATCTACAACTACCAAAAACAACCAGTAGGCAGTAATTGCAATGGCTACATAAATTTTCTTCTATCTACGAAAACCCTTGTGATGACCATGTGCAAACTTATTTTTTTCTTATACATTTTTTGTGTGTGTTATTTTAAACCAAATATAAAAAAACAACAACAAGAAACAGATGTTCTGAATTTATCTTGTAGCTTAGGGTGCATAACTGACTCAACAGTCACTCTGCTGATGTACTATAAAGCCACACGCCTAGATTTAGAGTTCTGCGGCCAAAGGGGTGCGTTAGCTACGCATGCTTTTTTTTCCACACACCTTTTAAATACCGCTGGTATTTAGAGTTCACAGAATGGCTGGGTTTTCAGTGCGTTAGCTCCAAAAAAGGAGCGTAGAGCATTTTTACCGCAAATGCAACTCTCGATACCAGCGGTGCTTACGGACGCGGCCAGCATCAAAAACGTGCTCGTGCACGATTCCCCCATAGGAAACAATGGGACTGTTTGAGCTGAAAAAAAACCTAACACCTGCAAAAAAGCTGCGTTCAGCTCCTAACGCAGCCCCATTGTTTCCTATGGGGAAACACTTCCTACGTCTGCACCTAACAATCTAACATGTACCCCGAGTCTAAACACCCCTAGCCTTACACTTATTAACCCCTAATCTGAAGCCCCCGCTATCGCTGACACCTGCATATTTTTTTTAACCCCTAATCTGCCGCTCCGTAAACCGCCGCAACCTACGTTATCCCTATGTACCCCTAATCTGCTGCCCTAACATCGCCGACCCCTATATTATATTTATTAACCCCTAATCTGCCCCCCTCAACGTCGCCGACACCTGCCTACACTTATTAACCCCTAATCTGCCGAGCGGACCGCACCGCTACTATAATAAAGTTATTAACCCCTAATCCGCCTCACTAACCCTATCATAAATAGTATTAACCCCTAATCTGCCCTCCCTAACATCGCCGACACCTACCTTCAATTATTAACCCCTAATCTTCCGAGCGGAGCTCACCGCTATTCTAATAAATGTATTAACCCCTAACGCTAAGTCTAACCCTAACACTAACACCCCCCCTAACTTAAATATAATTTACATCTAACGAAATTAATTAACTCTTATTAAATAAATGATTCCTATTTAAAGCTAAATACTTACCTGTAAAATAAATCCTAATATAGCTACAATATAAATTATAATTACATTGTAGCTATTTTAGGATTAATATTTATTTTACAGGCAACTTTGTAATTATTTTAACTAGGTACAATAGCTATTAAATAGTTAAGAACTATTTAATAGCTACCTAGTTAAAATAATAACAAATTTACCTGTAAAATAAATCCTAACCTAAGATATAATTAAACCTAACACTACCCTATCAATAAAATAATTAAATAAACTACCTACAATTACCTACAATTAACCTAACACTACACTATCAATAAATTAATTAAACACAGTTGCTACAAATAAATACAATTAAATAAACTAGCTAAAGTACAAAAAATAAAAAAGAACTAAGTTACAAAAAATAAAAAAATATTTACAAACATAAGAAAAATATTACAACAGTTTTAAACTAATTACACCTACTCTAAGCCCCCTAATAAAATAACAAAGCCCCCCAAAATAAAAAATTCCCTACCCTATTCTAAATTAAAAAAGTTACAAGCTCTTTTACCTTACCAGCCCTGAACAGGGCCCTTTGCGGGGCATGCCCCAAGAATTTCAGCTCTTTTGCCTGTAAAAGAATAAATACAATACCCCCCCCCAACATTACAACCCACCACCCACATACCCCTAATCTAACCCAAACCCCCCTTAAATAAACCTAACACTAAGCCCCTGAAGATCTTCCTACCTTGTCTTCACCATACCAGGTTCACCGATCCGTCCTGGCTCCAACATCTTCATCCAACCCAAGCGGGGGTTGGCGATCCATCATCCGGTGCTGAAGAGGTCCAGAAGAGGCTCCAAAGTCTTCCTCCTATCCGGCAAGAAGAGGACATCCGGACCGGCAAACATCTTCTCCAAGCGGCATCTTCGATCTTCCATCCGGTGCGGAGCGGGTCCATCTTGAAGCAGGCGACGCGGATCCATCCTCTTCTTCCGTTGTCTCCCGACTAATGACGGTTCCTTTAAGGGACGTCATCCAAGATGGCGTCCCTCGAATTCCGATTGGCTGATAGGATTCTATCAGCCAATCGGAATTAAGGTAGGAATTTTCTGATTGGCTGATGGAATCAGCCAATCAGAATCAAGTTCAATCCGATTGGCTGATCCAATCAGCCAATCAGATTGAGCTCGCATTCTATTGGCTGTTCCGAATCCTATCAGCCAATCGGAATTCGAGGGACGCCATCTTGGATGACGTCCCTTAAAGGAACCGTCATTAGTCGGGAGACAACGGAAGAAGAGGATGGATCCGCGTCGCCTGCTTCAAGATGGACCCGCTCCGCACCGGATGGAAGAAGATCGAAGATGCCGCTTGGAGAAGATGTTTGCCGGTCCGGATGTCCTCTTCTTGCCGGATAGGAGGAAGACTTTGGAGCCTCTTCTGGACCTCTTCAGCACCGGATGATGGATCGCCAACCCCCGCTTGGGTTGGATGAAGATGTTGGAGCCAGGACGGATCGGTGAACCTGGTATGGTGAAGACAAGGTAGGAAGATCTTCAGGGGCTTAGTGTTAGGTTTATTTAAGGGGGATTTGGGTTAGATTAGGGGTATGTGGGTGGTGGGTTGTAATGTTGGGGGGGGGGGTATTGTATTTATTCTTTTACAGGCAAAAGAGCTGAAATTCTTGGGGCATGCCCCGCAAAGGGCCCTGTTCAGGGCTGGTAAGGTAAAAGAGCTTGTAACTTTTTTAATTTAGAATAGGGTAGGGAATTTTTTATTTTGGGGGGCTTTGTTATTTTATTAGGGGGCTTAGAGTAGGTGTAATTAGTTTAAAATTGTTGTAATATTTTTCCTATGTTTGTAAATATTTTTTTATTTTTTGTAACTTAGTTCTTTTTTATTTTTTGTACTTTAGCTAGTTTATTTAATTGTATTTTTTTTTAGCAATTGTGTTTAATTAATTTATTGATAGTGTAGTGTTAGGTTAATTGTAGGTAATTGTAGGTAGTTTATTTAATTATTTTATTGATAGGGTAGTGTTAGGTTTAATTATATCTTAGGTTAGGATTTATTTTACAGGTAAATTTGTTATTATTTTAACTAGGTAGCTATTAAATAGTTCTTAACTATTTAATAGCTATTGTACCTAGTTAAAATAAATACCAAGTTGCCTGTAAAATAAATATTAATCCTAAAATAGCTATAATATAATTATAATTTATATTGTAGCTATATTAGGATTTATTTTACAGGTAAGTATTTAGCTTTAAATAGGAATCATTTATTTAATAAGAGTTAATTAATTTCGTTAGATGTAAATTATATTTAAGTTAGGGGGGTGTTAGTGTTAGGGTTAGACTTAGCTTTAGGGGTTAATCCATTTATTATAGTAGCGATGAGCTCCGGTCGTCAGATTAGGGGTTAATAATTGAAGTTAGGTGTCGGCGATGTTAGGGAGGGCAGTTAGGGGTTAATACTATTTATGATAGGGTTAGTGAGGCGGGTTAGGGGTTAATAACTTTATTATAGTAGCGCTCAGGTCCGCTCGGCAGATTAGGGGTTAATAAGTGTAGGCAGGTGTCGGCGACGTTGAGGGGGCAGATTAGGGGTTAATAAATATAATATAGGGGTCGGCGGTGTTAGGGGTAGCAGATTAGGGGTACATAGGGATAACGTAGGTGGCGGCGCTTTGCGGTCGGAAGATTAGGGGTTAATTATTTTAAGTAGCTGGCGGCGACGTTGTGGGGGGCAGGTTAGGGGTTAATAAATGTAATACAGGGGTCGGCGGGGTTAGGGGCAGCAGATTAGGGGTACATAAGTATAACGTAGGTGGCGGTCGGCAGATTAGGGGTTAAAAATTTTAATTGAGTGGCGGCGATGTGGGGGGAGCTCGGTTTAGGGGTACATAGGTAGTTTATGGGTGTTAGTGTACTTTAGGGTACAGTAGTTAAGAGCTTTATGAACCGGCATTAGCCAGAAAGCTCTTAACTCCTGCTATTTTCAGGCGGCTGGAATTTTGTCGTTAGAGCTCTAACGCTCACTTCAGAAACGACTCTAAATACCGGCGTTAGAAAGATCCCATTGAAAAGATAGGATACGCAAATGGCGTAGGGGGATCTGCGGTATGGAAAAGTCGCGTCTGAAAAGTGAGCGTTAGACCCTTTAATCACTGACTCCAAATACCAGCGGGCGGCCAAAACCAGCGTTAGGAGCCTCTAACGCTGGTTTTGACGGCTACCGCCGAACTCCAAATCTAGGCCACAGAAAATTAAGACAAAAACACCCATGTGTATTTTAATGTAATAAGCTTAAAGGGACACTAAATCCAAATTTTTTCTTTTGTGATTCAGATAAAGCTTGACATTTTAAGCAACTTTCTAATTTACTCGTATTATCAAATTTTCTTTATTCTCTTGGTATCTTTATTTGAAATGCAAGAATGTAAGTTTAGATGTCGGCCCATTTTTGGTGAACAACCTGGGTTGCCCTTGCTGAATGGTGGATAAATTCATCCACCAATAAAATGTGCTGTCCAGAGTCTGAACCAAGAAAAAAGCTTAGATGCCTTCTTTTTCAAATAAAGATAGCAAAAGAACGAAGAAAAAAATTGATAATAGGAGTAAATTAGAAAGTTACTTAAAATTGCATGCTCTGTCTGAATTACAAAAGAAAAAATTTGGGTTCAGTGTCCTTTTAAATTAGGGCCAAAGTATTCAACCCATTCAAAGTGTTACATATGCTTTAGCCACAGTGCTATCCTCATCTGGATTGGGGGTTAAACACTTTATGGATATAGTCATTGGTATTTTGTTTTTGGGTCAGGGTGGGTGGAGGCAGAGTCACAGATATTCCATGGGCAGTGCTGGGAATTTGGTGGCATTAAAGGGACAGCATCAAATAGGGATTATTTTGCCCCTCTTTCTCAGCTCAGTCAGCACAGGGGTGCAAACTATAAGACTGGTTGCTCATATATGAAATATACATAAAAAAATAAATCTAAGGATGTGTGCATATAAAAACTGTGCCTATCATGCTTATCTGAATCATGGAATTTAAATTTTGACTTTAGCATCCCATTAATTTTAGGCAGCAAGTGAAATATGCTCACTGTTATGTTCTATATAAAAGGATCCTCTTTAGTCATTTTTAACATTGTCCAATCAAACAGTTGGTCTGGTTCTGGAACTAATGACGTAAAACAATGATAGAAAATACAATGTAAAAAAAATACGAAAGCATAATTCAGACATGAATTCTCAACCATAGAATCAATATTCTAAAATTAAATCTCACCAAATCCAGAGCATATATGGTCATAATATGGTCACAATTCACAAGTGCATGTGGGTAGAGGAAAGAGCCAAAGGAAGCTGGACCTTTGGGGCTTGAGGAAGCTGGACCTTTGGGGTTTGAGGAAGCTGGACCTTTGGTGTTTTCATTTACTGCAATGGCAACTTTTTGACAGATAAATGTTCTGCCTTTAAGCACAACTCTCATTTGTTTTTGGGGCTTGTTCCTTTAAACTATAG